>NC_048577.1:55549966-55679966 GCF_013265735.2 Oncorhynchus mykiss
AGAAATGTAAACCTATTTATTTCCTCTATATATATATATATAGAGAGAGAGAGAGAGAGAGAGAGAAATGTAAACCTATTTATTTCCTCTATATATATATAGAGAGAGAGAGAGAGAGAGAGAGAAATGTAAACCTATTTATTTCCTCTATATATATATATATATATATATATAGAGAGAGAGAGAGAGAAATGTAAACCTATTTATTTCCTCTATATATATATATATAGAGAGAGAGAAATGTAAACCTATTTATTTCCTCTATATATATATATATATATATAGAGAGAGAGAGAGAGAGAGAGAGAGAGAAATGTAAACCTATTTATTTCCTCTATATATATATATAGAGAGAGAAATGTAAACCTATTTATTTCCTATTGCACTTTAATGTAATTGATTTATCAGTTTTATTCCACACTGTGCAATCATGTCTTATATCTACTAAGGACATAAAGGATTGGTGCTTATAGATAAAGGCTACATCAGCCGCAAACAGATTGCACAGTTACAATAACATACATGACCTCAATATTATCAGAGAGATACGGCTGAGTCTCAAATAGTACCCTTTTCCTTGTAGTGCACTTGAAAGGTAACAGGGTGCCATTTGGGATGCAACCAGAGATATGATCATCATGAAGCCACGTGAGACCAGCAGACTCATTCCCTGGCACCAGAAAAAAATGGTATCTGTGTGATTGTGATTATGCCAGGGGCTGCCACTCCCACATGACTTTGATTGTGACGACAAGATAATAGATTCATGAGATTAATCACTTTAACTAAGCAAGCTGTGGGCATCATATAATTAGAATTTGATTATATGGTGGGCATACCCACAATAGGCCTTTTTTTCTTAGTCTGTTTGCTGCGTAGATAGGACCTCATCCATGATACAGTGGATACAAAGCCAGGGGAAATGTTTGTATGATTTGTGACATAAATTGCAAAAGCAGTTGGAAAAATGACAAGACTGCGTGTGGTGCCACATGGAAAAATGAATATGAATTATTGAAAATACACATCTCTGCTCGACTTCTCCACGGATGGTGCCTGACACTTTTGACACCAATTGATGTGTGCTGATTGTCTATTCATATCAGCTGCGTTGATTCATCAAGGATAAGCAGCATGCTTCTGACATACTACACTACATTAGCCTTTGATGTTGAGGAAGAGTAAGTGGGGAGTGTCTTATCGTGCAGGCTACATTCAGTATCAGACATGTCTGATGTGGTGGGTGCTACACATGTGTGGTGAAAAGGTCAAAGGGCTGAGTAACCTCCATACACAATGTCAGAGTGAAATGAAAAGCATGATCATTATAATTTACTGTAGCTATATCCACAAACATCCATATTCATATAAGGGTATATTCATATATTAACCTCCATACACAATGTCAGAGTGAAATGTAAAGCATGATCATTATAATTTACTGTAGCTCTATCCACAAACATCCATATTCATATAGGGGTATATTCATATATTAACTTCCATACAAAAATGCTACACTGTATAATAATGAAAAAGACATTTGACCTGAATGATATAATTTACTGTAGCCACTACAGCCTCGTTATCTCACCTCCAGATTCTCCAACCGACCCGTGAGCCCCTGCATGGTCTTTCCCAGCTGGTCTATAGTTTCCGTGGGGTCCCTGGGAAGGTCTCCCATTGTGTTCTTACTGTAGTCCTTCCGCCTGGAGCTCTGGCCCCTGGACCTGCTCGCAGAGTCCTCCGCGGCCGCCTCGCAGCGCGCCAGTTTGGAGTTCAGCTCCTTGATAGTGCCCTGCTGACTCACGATAGTCTCCTTCTGCTGGAGGATGTTCTCCCGGAGTTGGAGGATGGTGTTCCGTAGCTCGTCCTCCACGGGGCTGGTGCTCTGCACGCGGTTACCGTTGGGGTCGAACGAGCAGCTAGGGTCGGCGCCCGCCGGGATGGCGGAGCAGAAGAAGCGGCTACCTGTCGCATCCTGAGCGCGCACCGTGCGTCCACTCACTAGGTATAAAAGTCCAACTAAGAAAGCCAGCATGCCGGATACGAGCACAGATTCCCTGTAAATTTGGAAAACTCCTCCTCACGAAATGAACGTTCTTCGTTGAGTCACATCGATAGGTTAAATAGCCTGGGATAAACTCTTGTCTTCAACACCAAAACGCACAATAATATAAATCAGATGGTAGACATAGTTCTGGACTTCGGAACTGACACGAGATAATTTACTGAAGTCAACAGAACTTCAAAACCATTTAGATGAATTGTTTGAGAGCTGCAATCAAATACTATCATAAGCCATCCAACCACATAATGATAAATGCCCTAGTCGCAAATGTCCCTCTCCAAACCTAAATAAAGTAATATCAAGGCAATTCTAATTTTTCCGAAAGAAAGTTACTATCCTGGTAAAAGGTGTAGAATTGATTCTGGTCACGAAGTTGTTGCAGGTTGTTGGTGCTCGGAAAGGTTTCTCCCCACACAGTCCATGGTGCTGAAAAGACAGCGACCTAGCTTCAACAGATTAATATGGGGCGCGCGCGCGGACCGGGGCGCTCCCGCTCATCATCATCTGTTCATGCTCGCTGAGATTCGGACCACGTCATCATCAGATCCCAGCACAGACGAGTCATGCTTTGCCTTGTGAGATCTGTTCGATCTGTTTGTGAAAAGAGTGCGCAGAGTTTCATAAGTGAACACCATCCCGTGCATGCCAAATTGTCTTTGGATCAGGTCTCTAATATCGTGAGTGCAATGTGAGAGCCGTTTTCTAGCCTAAAGTAGTCAACAGTGAGTTCGGTTTGGAAATTAAATTAAGGTTTCTTGTCAGTCCATAGCCTCTTACAGCACACATGTC
Organism: Oncorhynchus mykiss; assembly: GCF_013265735.2. NCBI lineage: Eukaryota > Metazoa > Chordata > Actinopteri > Salmoniformes > Salmonidae > Oncorhynchus > Oncorhynchus mykiss. The sequence goes on from NC_048577.1 coordinate 55,552,824, forward strand.
TTTTCTAACGGTGTACTAATGCAGTGAATATGAATGTTTAATAGAATTGAGGTTCAGTACTCAGGGAGACTTCTTTCCCCCACTTGAATGGCATGGTCAGACAGTGAGTAGGCTATAGGTTGTAGTGATGAGTCCAGGAGGGCTAGTTTTTGTAGACCTAATGTGTCAAATGTCACTATTTTTCTGCTGGAGTATGTAGTTAGAGCTGCCAGGTACCAGCATAGCCCCTGGAAGTAGAGGTGCTGAGGGTGCTTCAGCACATTGACAAGAAAACATTAATAAACCCCCAAACTACTTCCTGCAGCTATGTGTGCCCGTCTGTGATCAATTTAACTAGAGGCTGTACTTATCTTCCACACAGGTGTGGTTCATGAGTTAATGAAACAATTATCATCCTGTCTCAGTCACCAGATCTCAACTCAATTGAACACTTATGGGAGATTCTGGAGTGGTGCCTGAGACAGCATTTTCCACCACCATCAACAAAACATGAAATTATGGAATTTCACGTAGAAAAAGGGTGTCTCATCCCTCCAATAGAGTTCTAGACATCCCAAGGCTGAACATGATTGGCGAGCTCACGAGCAGAGAAGAGTGAAAGGGAGAACATTTCCTTACGTCAGATAGCGCAACTATTCCTCCTGCACGGATCTGTCTCGTATCTCGCAAAGACTCATGGGATTGATCAAAAGTAGTTGGGCTACAATGTGCTTTCTAACACTCAACAATTTGACCTAGGTGACATCCCCTAATGAACCCCATCTCCTCCTCAAAACAGACTGAGTTCATCTAAACTAGAGCAGTTAATCTGTTAATAATGTTGATGTGTTTTTGGTGAGGAAGTCTTAGTCGCAACGTTTTACATCTAGCTAAAGGGTTTTGTGTATCAAGAATCAGTATTTCTGAAGTTTGACAATATGCACGAAAGGTAGCTTAAATTTGTCCAACATTAGCTTGCTAGCTGATCCAGTCACACTGAGCCAGTCACACTGCCTAGTGCTGCACACAAAATTCTGAATGCTTCCACCAATCAGTTGAGAGATGAGCTTCGGGTAGAAGTGACGTCATCTGACATAAGATAATGGATAGGCAACACCGACAGGATCAGCAGGGGATTGGCTACCACTGTGACTCTGTGACAACCTTATCCAGATGAGGTAAAGAACACTATCTGCTCTCTCTCTCCCTCTACCTTCTCTCTGCAGTCTTTTTCTCTCTCTCCCTCTATCTTATCTCCCTGTCTGTCTCTGTCTCTCCTTCTCTGTACCTGCCCCCCCCTCTTTCTCTCTATCTTTCACTCTGTCTTTCTGAAAGTGAAGTGGAGAGGAAGTTCAGCAACTCTTGGAGGACATTCTGAATGGACCACTGAGACAGAGATGGGATGACAATGTCAACTTTGTCTCTCTGATTAAAGTAGCTCCTTGATATTAAGTGGTGGCGGTAAAACCTTTTTCCCAGAAAGCTTCACATTCATTCATTATGTAATCCCATCTTGGATGTTTTTTCTCTCTTTGATATAAATAGTTAATTTTATTTTGTTTTGTAAAACCCTATGGATTTCACATGAACTTTGATAATTCAGTAATGCATATTTTTCCTATGTAATTGCCTCAAGTAAGTTTGTTTCAGAACTATTCTGATAAACTGTACATCACTTTTGTGTGTCTCAAATGACCAACAGGTAGGATCCAACTCTGTTTTGAGGTCATACTCACACCAGATGACAGTCTGCTACAAAGTTTCCAATCAACAAAGAGCCGTGCACATTTTCTGTGTTGGAACAATCACCCCCTACTACTACCCGTTGCTCACTAGCTGTTGGTCAATGGTCATGACAGAGAACTAGTGACAGTAGCAGCTCTGTGACTGTCTCTGGTCCAGCTGAGCTGTTATCGACAGATAGTGACAGGTCTCTCTCATCAACCCTCTGACACACATATGCACGCAAACATATGCACGGAAACATATGCACGCAAACATATGCACGCAAACAAATGCACGCCCACAAACCTGTCTGAAAGCACTGGACTGGCAAGCACACACTTGAACGCAGGGAAGTACACACAAATGGATACATACACACCTATATAAAAGTCTTTACAACTTTGATTATACGTTGTTGGGTTCTGAGATTATGAAAATATACTTAATCATGTCATTGATGGAGTGCTGAGGTTTAGAGGGTCTACACCAGAAGTTAATGGTTATAGGAGGAAGGTATATATAACTATAATTCCACTATAATTGAGAATTTCAATAAGCATTTCTCTACGGCTGGCCATGCTTTCCACATGGCTACCCCTACCCCGGTCAACTGCCCGGCACACTCCACAGCAACCCGCCAAAGCCCCCACCATTTCTCCTTTACCCAAATCCAGATAGCTAATGTTCTGAAAGAGCTGCAAAATCTGGACCCCTACAAATCAGCCGGGCTAGACAATCTGGACCCTCTCTTTCTAAAATGATCTGCCGAAATTGTTGCAACCCCTATTACTAGCCTGTTCAACCTCTCTTTCGTATCATCTGAGATTCCCAAAGATTGGAAAGCTGCCGCGGCCATCCCCCTCTTCAAAGGGGGTGACACTCTAGACCCAAACTACTACAGACCTATATCTATCCTACCCTGTCTTTCTAAGGTCTTCGAAAGCCAAGTTAACAAACAGATTACTGACCATTTCGAATCCCACCTTACCTTCTCCGCTATGCAATCTGGTTTCAGAGCTGGTCATCGGTGCACCTCAGACACGCTCAAGGTTCTAAACGTCATCATAACCACCATCGATAAGAGACATTACTGTGCAGCCGTATTCATCGACCTGGCCAAGGCTTTCGACTCTGTCAATCACAACATTCTTATTGGCAGACTCAACAGCCTTGGTTTCTCAAATGATTGCCTCACCTGGTTTACCAACTACTTCTCTGATAGAGTTCAGTGTGTCAAATCGGAGGGCCTGTTGTCTGGACCTCTGACAGTCTCTATGGGTGTGCCACAGGGTTCAATTCTCGGGCCGTCTCTCTTTTCTGTATACATCAATGATGTTGCTCTTGCTGCGGGATATTCTCTGATCCACCTCTACGCAGACGACACCATTCTGTATACTTCTGGCCCCTCCTTGGACACTGTGTTAACTAACCTCCAGACGAGCTACAATGCCATACAACTCTCCTTCCGTGGCCTCCAACTGCTCTTAAACGCAAGTAAAACTAAATGCATGCTATTCAATCGATCACTGCCCGCACCTGCTCGCCCGTCCAGCATCACTACTCTGGACGGCTCTGACTTAGAATACGTGGACAACTACAAATACCTAGGTGTCTGGTTAGACTGTAAACTCTCCTTCCAGACTCACATTAAGCATCTCCAATCCAAAATTAAATCTAGAATCGGCTTCCTATATCGCAACAAAGCATCCTTCACTCATGCTGCCAAACATACTCTCGTAAAACTGACCATCCTACCTACCTACTTCGGTGATGTCATCTATAAAATAGCCTCCAACAGTCTACTCAACAAACTGGATGCAGTCTATCACAGTGCCATCCGTTTTGTCACCAAAGCCCCATACACTACCCACCATTGCGACCTGTACGCTCTCGTTGGTTGGCCCTCGCTTCATACTCGTCGCCAAACCCACTGGCTACAGGTCATCTACAAGTCTCTGCTAAGTAAAGCCCCGCCTTATCTCAGCTCACTGGTCACCATAGCAGCACCCACTCGTAGCACTCGCTCCAGCAGGTATATCTCACTGGTCACCCCCAAAGCCAATTCCTCCTTTGGTCGTCTTTCCTTCCAGTTCTCTGCTGCCCATGACTGGAACGAATTGCAAAAATCTCTGAAGCTGGAGACTCACATCTCCCTCACTAGCTTTAAGCACCAGCTGTCAGAGCAGCTTACAGATCACTGCACCTGTACATAACCCATCTGTAAACAGCCCATCTATCTACCTACCTCATCCCCATACTGGTATTTATTCATTTATTTTGTTCCTTTGCACCCCAGTATCTCTACCTGCACATTCATCTTGTGCCGATCTACCATTCCAGTGTTTAATTGCTATATTGTAATTACTTCGCCACCATGGCCTATTTATTTCCTTAACTTACCTCATTTGCACTCACTGTATATAGACTTTTTGTTTTCTTTAGTTCTACTGTATTATTGACTGTATGTTTTGTTTATTCCATGTGTAACTGTGTTGTTGTATGTGTCGAATTGCTACGCTTTATCTTGGCCAGGTCGCAGTTGCAAATGAGAACTTGTTCTCAACTAGCCTACATGGTTAAATAAAGGTGAAATAAATTCATATAAATCAATATAGTTTGTGCAATTAAGCTTGAAATGTGTTGAGTGCAGGGAAGCGATTGCATGCGGCATACATTGATAAGGGGAGAGACCCATGGATTAGTGATTGAGGGGGGTTGAGGTCAGGTCAGGTCATCTTAAGGGAGAAATAAAAGTGTATGGCCCATATCACTAGTGTCCTGCCTAGCAGTAAAGAACAATGTTTGTACAGATGTGTAGGAGGAGACTCAGCCAATGAGGAAGGGTTAAATATCAGTGCTTGTGTGAACAATGTTTGTACAGATGTGTAGGAGGAGACTCAGCCTAGGAGGAAAGGTTACATATCAGTGCTTGTGTGAAAAGGTTTTTGTCTAATGCAGCTGTATTGATCCTCTTGTTAAGCTTTCATAATGTCCGTTGTGTTTTTACTCTGAGAATTAGAACCTAACAACGTGAATGAATAATCTATCTTTGATGTCAAGCTTTCACTTTCTCAGAAACAACAACAGGATTAATGTGAAAACAACACGACAGGACACACACCTCCCTCACACACCGCCCAGAAGTGGGAAACTAACCAAATACAGATTAAAGCACAAGTTGCTCTTTTACATAAACTACAGAGGGGACCTGATGACACAAACACACTAGGTTTGGTAATTACTTGAGCACGTGTGCATCAGTCATGGCATTTTTATACTGCCATCACATTGGTTGTACTGTAGTTAGTAGGACAGCTGCACTGAGAGATAGATAGATTTTTCAAAAGGCTGCAGTGGTCTTTGATGTTGAATATGGCGTGGAACCGAGGCAGCAGCAGCGATACCGTTAACGCTACCTTTCCGAATGCCAGGGAAAAATAACACCGTATCCTTGTTTACTGAGAAGACTGGAGAAGTATCAAGGGTGTCGTGTGTATACAGCGTTCACCTTCAAAGATCAGTCTGGACGTTGCATGCTTTCAGAGTCAGAAAAGGAAACACCACGGCACAATTAACCATTTATTCGAAAAGATTACATTAGTCTTGGAGTTCAGGGTAGCTTACTGACAGAGTGAAGCATCATATAAAGATGATAAAATAACTACAGGCATTGAGCACGATATGCTATACCAAATCCCCAGGAAGAAACCCAGAATCTAGACAGGTGGGGGCTGGGGTGGTGGTGGGATATCGGAAAACAGCAAAGCATAGCGAGTAACAGCTCGTTACTGCAGCAATGGCAAAGGCAGCAAGAGACACCAACGCATGCGTGTGCTTGACATCCGGCATGGAGGAAGCATGTGTAATCTGGGCAACTTTAATACACCCCATGTACTGTAAGTAGCACGTAAGAGTGGGAATCCAATTGATGCAATATCAGCTGATGAGATCAGCAGACGCCACCACACTCGACTTTCCCATCTGATCTGGCTCCTTTTATTACATGTAAAAAAATATATACTTGCAATACAATATACTTGCCGTGAAGTCGCTGAAGAACTACACCATACCAGTCATCCAACAGACTCCCATTCAGAGTGACACACAGAAGCATCCAGGGTCAATGCCCTGCTCAAGGGCACATCGACAGATCTCCCACAAGGCTAGAAACAGGGACCCGAACCGTCCAAGATCCCCCAATAATTCCCCAAAAGCTGCCCCCCAACCATCCGAGACCCCTCCCACAGTCCCCCCCAAGAAAAAAAAAAAAATTATTTAATTCCCCACCCCCAAGGACCCCCCCAATGCACCAACAACCAAGAACATTAACTAAAGAGAAAAATGGAAAAGACGAAGGAAAACAGAAAACAATTCAAAAAAACAAAGGACATCAAGTACAACTGAAATCATAACAGCAAGGCCAACTGTATATGTTTGAGGGCGTATCTGGCACTATTTACATGTGTGTCCGTCCGTGTATGTGTGTATTTCAATGAGGGTGTGTGTATATGCATGTGTACAAACGCCTGCCTCAGGCAAACCGGCATTAACTGTAAAAACACTGCCCCTCAGTGTCATTCCAACTTACTTTTTATTATGTTTTATTTTGACATTATTTTTTATACTTTTATCTTTGACCATCATTCTATCTCCCGCCCAGCAACTCTACTCCCACTTGTCTCCAATTCCACATCCCAACCCTCAGCTTCCCTCAGCCCGTCCCACCTATCTCTGCTGGCCACCCTCAGCCCATCCCACCTATCTCTGCTGGCCACCCACTTCGGATTTCTATGCAACATATATCTTTAATGTACAATTTCAATCTATCTAATCGAATAGAATCCACAGATTGCGAGTTGAAGATAAATACTTTTACTAAGAGTATTAGTATATTAGTAAATTACTCTCCAGATCTCCTAACAGTACTATTTCTAGGGTCGATTTTAGATCAATGTTATGCATTTTCAGCCATTCCTGAATCTCAAACAGAAACAGGCTACCTGAGAGAAATACCAAAATAAACAGTCTATTGATTCTGTATCCTCACAACAAAATCTGCAGAGCTTCTGTGATTTTATGCCCCAAATATTCTCCCAAAATTTGGTGGCAACAATTCAATATAATACTTTTGCTGAAAAGCACAAAGTTTGACCCATTTGACCTTTATTTAACTAGGCGAGTCAGTTAATAATACATTCTTATTTTCATTGACAGCCTAGGAACAGTGGGTTGACTTCCTTGTTCAGGGGCAGAACGACAGATTTTTACCTCGTCAGTTCGGGGATTCAATCTTGCAACCTTTCGGTTTCTAGTCCAACGGTCTAACCACTAGGTTACCTGCCACCACAAATATATCAACTCATACACCCTGTACGATGGAATTGGTACATCAAAACCCTCTTCCCAACTATTTTGCAATCTGTATGGCACAGTTGTCAACATCCTGGTCCTCAAATGAAGCTGGTATACTTTCCTATTTATGCTATTTTTATTCCTCCGCCAGTTTTGATCCTTTATATTGAGCAGACAGACCAGTTCCCTACCTCCTCCCGCTGCCACCTGCCTCCTCCATTTTTGGGGTAATGCTGTAATCAATTGATTGTACTCTTTGATTGAGCAGACCTTCCCATACAATTCTGATAACTCCATGAAAGACATAACTCTACCGTTGCAATTTACAATATCATTTAACAACAAAATACCCTTTTCAAACATCTTTCCCATAAATACAGGTATTTTATCAACCAACACATTTGAGTTCAGCCATAATATTTTTTGTAATATTTTTTTGTAATATTTCAAATTGTAGCCAGCTCTGCAATGCTTGTTTGAAAAAGAGAGATACTTTGAAAAAAGTATCATTTTCAATTAATCAAAAATGAGACATGGCAAAATGGCAAAAAGGCATTTTTTAAACAATGGATTAGCTTTTCTTGTTAATCTACTTGAGAACCATTTAGGGTTCAAATAAACCGTTTGAATAAGTGAAGCTTTTAGAGAGAGGTTTAGTGCTTTTAAATGTAATAATCTCAACCCACCCAATTCATATTCAATATATAGATAGGCACGCTTTATTTTGTCTGGTTTAGCGTCTCAGATAAAGCAAAATATTGTTTGCTCATATGATTTGAAAAAATGAATCGTCAGGAGTATGCAGACATTGTTAAGAATAAAACTATGAAGGACCTCGGCGTTACTCTGGACCCTGATCTCTCTTTTGACGAACATATCAAGACTGTTTCAAGGACCGTTTTTTTCCATCTATGTAACATTGCAAAAATCTGAAAAAGTCTGTCCGAAAATTATGCATAAAAATTAATCCATGCTTTTGTCACTTCTAGGTAAGACTACTGCAGTGCTCTACTTTCCGGCTACCCGGATAAAGCAATAAATAAACTTCAGTTAGTGCTAAAAATTTGATCATATTACTCCAGTGCTAGCCTCTCCACACTGGCTTCCTGTTAAGGCAAGGGCTGATTTCAAGGTTTTACTGCTAACCTACAAAGCATTACATGGGCTTGCTCCTACCTATCTTTCCGATTTAGTCCTGCCGTACATACCTACACGTACACTACGGTCACAAGATGCAGGCCTCCTAACTGTCCCTAGAATTTCTAAGCAAACAGCTGGAGGCAGGGCTTTCTCCTATAGAGCTCCATTTTTATGGAAAGGTTTGCCTACCCATGTGAGAGACGCAGACTCGGTCTCAACCTTTAAGTCCTTACTGAAGACTCATCTCTTCAGTGGGTCATATGATTGAGTGTAGTCTGGCCCAGGAGTGTGAAGGTGAACGGAAAGGCACTGGAGCAATGAACCGCCCTTGCTGTCTCTGCCTGGCCGGTTCCCCTCTCTCCACTGGGATTCTCTGCCTCTAACCCTATTACAGAGGCTGAGTCACTGGCTTACTGGTGCTCTTCCATGCCATCCCAAGGAGTTGTGCGTCACTTGAGTGGGTTAAGTCACTGACGTTATTTTCCTGTCTGGGTTGGCACCCCCCCCCCCCTTGGGTTGTGCCGTGGCGGAGATCTTTGTGGGCTATACTCGGCCTTGTCTCAGGATGGTAAGTTGGTGGAAAGAAGATATCCCTCTAGTGGTGTGGGGGCTGTGCTTTGGCAAAGTGGGTGGAGTGATATCCTGCCTGTTTGGTCCTGTCCGGGGATATCATCGGATGGGGCCACAGTGTCTCCTGACCCCTCCTGTCTCAGCCTCCAGTATTTATGCTGCAGTAGTTTATGTATCGGGGGGCTTATCCTGTCTTATCCGGTGTTCTGTGTGAATTTAAGTATGCTTTCTCTAATTCTCTCTCTTTCTTTTTTTCTTTCTCTCTCTGGGAGGACCTGAGCCCTAGGACCATGCCTCAGGACTACCTGTCATGATGACTCCTTGCTGTCCCCAGTCCACCTGGCCGTGCTGCTGCTCCAGTTTCAACTGTTCTGCCTGCGGCTATGGAACTCTGACCTGTTCACCGGACGTGCAACCTGTCCCAGACCTGCTGTTTTCAACTCTCTAGAGACAGCAGGAGCGGTAGAGATACACTTAATGATCGGCTATGAAAAGCCAACTGACATTTACTCCTGAGGTGCTGACCTGCACCTTCGACAACCACTGTGATTATTATTATTTGACCCTGCTGGTCATCTATGAACATTTGAACATCTTGGCCATGTTATGTTATTATCTCACCCGGCACAGCCAGAAGATGACTGGCCACCCCTCATAGCCTGGTTCCTCTCTAGGTTTCTTCTTAGGTTTTGGCCTTTCTAGGGAGTTTTTCCTAGCCACCGTGCTTCTACACCTGCATTGCTTGCTGTTTGGGGTTTTAGGCTGGGTTTCTGTGCAGCACTGTGCATCAGCTGATCTAAGAAGGACTTTATAAATACATTTCATTTGATTTGATTTGATAAGAAGATATTGTATTTTCTGCATATTGCAAGATAAGAGAATGTATTTTCTGCATATTGCAAGAGAATGTATTTTCTGCATATTGCAAGATAAGAGAATGTATTTTCTGCATATTGCAAGATAAGAGAATGTATTTTCTGCATATTGCAAGATAAGAGAATGTATTTTCTGCATATTGCAAGATAAGAGAATGTATTTTCTGCATATTGCAAGATAAATGTATTTTCTGCATATTGCAAGATAAATGTATTTTCTGCATATTGCAAGATAAGACATTGTATTGTCTGTAAGCTAGTCACCCAGCTGAACCACGTCCTACTTTTCTATATCAAGATGCAGCACACTGAGTATCCAGGGTCCACTTTATTTTCCAATATGGGGCAACAATAGCATAGAGTTTAGAGAGGCAGACCGGGAACTGCTCTGCTGCTGACCCTGTACATCTCAGTGTGTGTGTGTGTGTGTGTGTGTGTGTCTGTTGGGAAAGGCAGAACACGCATTTCCATTCCAACCAATGGATAATAAAGTTGTATTTTATTTGTTGCAATATGAAGCTCTTGATGAGTTGGTAATTGCAAACAAACAATATATTCCACAGCTTGTGATTACATAATACCATGCTGCTCCTGAGTGGTATGGATAATGGCAGCCCACACACCACCCGGCCGGCCATCAGGCCCTGGCATGGCCTCAGAGGGGTGTGTGTGTGTGTGCGCGCATGTTCACGTTTTATTAATCCTATTTTTGTATTTAACCTTTATTTAACTAGGCAAATTGATTAAGAACAAATTCTTATTTTACAATGACAGCCCACCCCAGCCAAACCCTCCCCTAGCCCGGGCGACGCTGTGCCAATTGTATGCCGCCCTATTGGACTCCCAATTGGTTGTGACACAGCTCAGGATCAAACCAGGGTCTGTAGTGACGCCTCTAGCACTGAGATAGTGGTTGTGACACAGCTCAGGATCAAACCAGGTCTGTAGTGACGCCTCTAGCACTGAGATACAGTGGTTGTGACACAGCTCAGGATCAAACCAGGTCTGTAGTGACGCCTCTAGCACTGAGATACAGTGGTTGTGACACAGCTCAGGATCAAACCAGGTCTGTAGTGACGCCTCTAGCACTGAGATACAGTGGTTGTGACACAGCTCAGGATCAAACCAGGGTCTGTAGTGACGCCTCTAGCACTGAGATACAGTGGTTGTGACACAGCTCAGGATCAAACCAGGTCTGTAGTGACGCCTCTAGCACTGAGATACAGTGCTTTAGAACGCTGCGCCACTCGGCAGTATGTACAGGATACACATGGTAAACATCGTCCAATGAAATGCCTACTTAATGGTTCCCTCTCGACAACGCAACAACAATAAGACATAGTAAAACATATGAATATGAACATAAATTAAATGGCTCAGTACAACAGAATAAACATGCTATTTAACACTCTGGTCAGTTTATTAGGTACACCCATCTGGTACTGGGTCGGACCCCCTTTTGCCTCCAGAGCAGCCTGAATTCTTCGGAGCATGGAAACATGTTAAATTGGTATCAAGGGACCTAACATGTGCCAGGAAAACATTCCCCACATCATTACAACACTGCCACCAGCCCGTATTTGTATTTATTAAGGATCAGCAGTGTTACGCACGCCTCTATGAAGAGGGAACGCAACTCCCTGCTACAACTAAACTCTCCGAGAAGTGAAAAAACGTATGGACCGTAGGTGCGAGTAAGGATGACAACAGGCAGAATGTGGTACCGTTTACAAGGACTTTATTCCTTTACACGGTAATATGGGGAAAAGGGGCTGGACGGAACCAAAGCAAAGAAAGTAAATCTCAAAGCCCCCCCCCCCCTCTCCTATCTTACCTGCCTACCCACTACTTACCTAATTTAGCACCACCTGGTGCCCTAACCAAAATACAGGGGGTGGTCCACCCAGGTCTTACCTAGTGTGCCTAGACAATGAATATACTACGGGTATATGTATGCCCGCGGGCCTCTTGCCTAAACACTCCCAAGGTGCCTTCCCCTTTCCCCCTGAGAACAAATGAAACAGAATAAACAATTTCAAACAAAATAAAAAACATCAAATAAGATCTACCTGAGCAACAAACTCACAGAACATACCAACTTCCCAGCAATGAACTCCCATCAAAATTAACCTCTAGCAAAATCTCTCTGCAATGACCTCCCAGCAAATCTCTCTATCATAAACAATCACTCTGCAATGACCTCCCAGCAAATCTCTCTAGCAAAATCTCTCTATGCAATGACCTCCCAGCAAATCTCTCTATGCAATGACCTCCCAGCAAATCTCTCTATGCAATGACCTCCCAGCAAATCTCTCTATGCAATGACCTCCCAGCAAATCTCTCTCAGCAATCCCTACCTCCAAATCTCTCTCTCTCCTGAACAGAACACTGGCTTTTATATATCTTCAGAATTAATGTAACTGGAGACAGCTGTCTTGACGAGGGGGCGGGGTCAGCTCTCCAATTAGCCCTGGAGTCGACCAATCAGCTGCTTGAGGGATTTCAGGAAGCCATTTCCTGAAATAAAACACATTCAAATGCACAAACTACAACACAAACTGGGGAACGTAACAAGCAGTAGTTCCTGCCAAGGCAGCAGCTAGTCTTCCTGGGGTCCAGCAACATTAAGGCAGTTATAATATTACAATGCATTACACTTCATAACACTTTTCACAACACATTAAGTGTGTGCCCTCAGACCACTACTCTACTATCACATATCTACAATACAAAATCCATGTGTGTAGAGTGCATGTGTTAGTATGTGTATGTGGGGAATGCATGCGTGTCCGAGTTCGGTGCTAGTAGTTTAAACAGATAGGTCGGTGCATTCAACATGTCAACACTTCTTATAAAAACACGTAGTGCTGAAGTCAATCTCTCCTCTACTTTGAGCCATGAGAGATTGATATGCATATTATTCATGTCTTTGTGGCACCTGACCACACAACTGGACAGTGGTCCAGGGGCGACAAAACTAGGGCCTGTAGGACCTGCGCTGTTGATAGTGTTGTTAAAAAGGCAGAGCAGCGCTTTATCATGGACAGACTTCTCCCAATTTTAGCTAATGTTGCATCAACATGTTTTGACCATGACAGTTTACAATCCAGGGTTACTCCAAGCAGTTTAATCATCTCAACTTGCTCAATTTACACATTATTCATTACAAGGTTAAGTTGAGGTTTAGGGTTTAGTGAATGATTTGTCTCAAATACAATGCTTTTAGTTTTTGAAATATTTAGGACTAACTTATTTCTTACCACCCATTCTGAAACTGACTGCAGCTCTTTGTAAGGCTAGGCATCCCGCTAGCGGGACAACTTCCGGTGAAACTGTAGGGCGCACAATTCAAATAAATAATAATACAAATTATGGATATTAAACATTTAGGTACATACAAGTGTCTTATATTGGTTAAAAGCTTAAATTTGTGTTAATCTAACTGCATTGTCCGATTTACAGTAGGCTTTACAGCGAAAGCATGCCATGCGGCGCCCCACATGAAAATATTTTTCCACCGGCACAGTTTTCATAAATTTACAAATAGCGATTAAATCTTCACTTACTTTTTGAAAATCTTCTTCTGATTTGTCATCCAAAGGGTCCCAGCTATAACATGTAGTGTCGTTTTGTTAGATAAAATATTTTTTTATATCCCAAAAAGTCTGTCTAGTTGGCACCATCGATTTGCGTAATCCACTCTTTCAACATGTCAAGATAGGAATCCGAAAATGTACCCCAAAACTTTGTTTCAACAAGTCAAAATATGTTTCTGTTAAATCCTCAGGTACCACAAAATGTAATTAAACTATAATATTTAATACGGAAAGAAGTGTGTTCAATAGGAAAGTGATATTAGCAGGTGCGGGTCCTATTCATTAAGGGTTTTGGTAAGCTGATTGGTCTGTTATTTGAGCGGTAAAAGGGGCTTTACTATTCTTAAGTAGTGGAATTACTTTTGCTTCCCTCCAGGCCTGAGGGTAAACACTTTCTAGTAGGCTATTATCCTCAGTCATTTTCCATCCATTGTCAGACCCAGGTGGCTTGTCATTGTTGATAGACAACAATAATTTCTTCACCTCTTCCACACTCACTTTACGGAATTCATAATGCCAACACTTGTGTTTCATAATTTGGTCAGTTATACTTGGAACTGTAGGGTTGGCGTTTGTTGCTGGCATGTCATGCTTAAGTTTGCTAATCTTGCCAAGAAAACATCATTAAAGTAGTTGGCAACATCATTGGGTTTTGTGATGAATGAGCCATCTGATTCAATGAATGATAGAGCTGAGTTTGCCTTTTTGCCCAAAATGTAATTTAAGGTGCTCCAACACTTTTTACTATCATTCTTTATGTCATTTATCTTTGTTTAATAGTTTAGTTTCTTCTTTTTATTCAGTTTAGTCACATGATTTCTCAAATGTTCAGTATGTTTGCCAAATGTTTGTGCAGCCAGACTTATTTGCCATTCCTTTTGCCTCATCCCCTCTCGCACCGTTGTGCGTGAAAAGCCCAGAAGGCCAGACGTTTCTGAGATACTGGAATTGGCGCGCCTGGCACTAACGATCATTCCACGCTCAAAGTCACTTAAGTCACTTGTTATGACATTCTAATGTTCAATCGAACAGTAACTGCATGTCTCGATGCCTGTCTGCCTGCGTTATATAGCATGCCATGGCCACTGGACTTACTGTCTGTAGGAGCAAACCATTTTCGTAAAAGTGGTGTACCTTATAAACTGGCCACTGAGTGTACAAACTTGCCATGTGTGTGTGTGGGTGGGTAGTTATATGTGTGACAATTATATATCTCCTTTGGCCTTGTTCTCAGATACACTTAACACGATCCTGGCTCAATAATTCTAATAATAATATTGTACAGGAAGGTTATCCATTGATGCCTGTTTGTCATTTATAGAGAGGTTCATTATTTTCAGAGCCTTGACAGCTCTGGTTGATTGGGGGTACCTCTCAGTCGCTGAGTTGAACTGTTGCAATGATGTGGGTACGCTCTGCGCTGTATCCAACCTTTCTGTTTCTAAAGACTCTCATATGGGAAGCTTTTAGAAAGGTGCATTGAGAAATAAGACCCATTGTCTGAATCTTTACTGCAGTACGGCAGGTAGCCTAGTGGTTAGAGTGTTAGGCCAGTAACCGAAAGGTTGCTGGATTGAATCCCTAAACTGACAAGGTAAAAATCTATTGTTCTGCCCTTGAACAAGGCGGTTAACCCACTGTTTTTCAGTAGGCTGTCATTGTAAATAAGAATTTGCTCTTAACTTACTTGACTAGTTAAATAAAGGTTAAATAAAAATAAAGAAATTAACTCCCCATGGTCACATCCAACACAATCCACATTCTGGCCAGCTGGGCCAGAAGCGCCTCAGATAGGGGTGACTGATAGAGAGCCCGGTCCCTGCTGTGGATGTCTGGAGACTGGACACAGACTCCTTCAGCCAAGAGCATGGTCACTACAGCCGTCATCACTGGATCCTAAACCTCTGCTCGAGAACCCCCGGCCATTTCCACTTTCTGGATCCATTCCTTTAACAAGCACACCTGATTCAACTAAGCAAGGGCTTTCTGATTAGGTTATTTGTTTAATCAGCTGTGGTAGTTAATGAATTAAAAAAGTGTATCTGTCCAGGGGTATTCGTAACTAGTTTTTTTTAAATCCATGTGGCTGAAGAATAATGTCTTCAACCTTTATGCTGAGTAGAGAGTCCTGAAATACCAAACCAATGCACACTGTTCTGTTCTTTTTAAGAGTGAGTACCTCGAGGCATGGATTTGTTAGACACTCAAACACATCCTGCCCAGTTCGTGATAGGCTAATAATAAATTGTTTATACTTGCCATATTTTCTGAAAAACATATATTCTGTTTTCTGAACAGCATCATTGAGCATCACTGAGTAGTTCTGGGGTGCAACACATCTCTATGAGTCAGCCCCTACTAGTACATCAGCCTATTGATTCCTGTACCTGGTTCAAAGTCTCTATGAGTCAGCCCCTACTAGTACACCAGCCTATTGATTCCTGTACCTGGTTCAAAGTCTCTATGAGTCAGTCCCTACTATTACACCAGCCTATTGATTCCTGTACCTGGTTCAAAGTCTCTATGAGTCAGCCCCTAGTAGTACACCAGCCTATTGATTCCTGTACCTGGTTCAAAGTCTCTATGAGTCAGCCCTGACTAGTACACCAGCCTATTGATTCCTGTACCTGGTTCAACGTCTCTATGAGTCAGCCCCTACTAGTACACCAGCCTATTGATTCCTGTACCTGGTTCAAAGTCTCTATGAGTCAGCCCTGACTAGTACACCAGCCTATTGATTCCTGTACCTGGTTCACAGTCTCTATGAGTCAGCCCCTACTAGTACACCAGCCTATTGATTCCTGTACCTGGTTCAAAGTCTCTATGAGTCAGCCCCTACTAGTACACCAGCCTATTGATTCCTGTACCTGGTTCAAAGTCTCTATGAGTCAGCCCCTACTAGTACACCAGCCTATTGATTCCTGTACCTGGTTCAAAGAAACAGGGAGGAGACACTAGCAGAAACTCAAAAATGACATATTAACTGAATAGTCTTTAAGAAACCTTATAAAGCCTAGTTAGATAATCTGTTATGTAATGGCTGTAGCCCAGCTCCAGACTCACAAAAGGCTCCAGCTGACACGTCATCATGGAGAACGGGTTCCAGCAGTCCCCTCAATAACCAAGCTGTGTTGTCGTAACACACTATGATTTGACTGTTTGACTTTGGTGTAGCCTGGTCTCAGATTTGTTTGTGCTGTCTTGCCAACTCCTTCAGATGAAGGATCTTAATTTGATCATCCTGTTGTTGCAGGAAATGTCCTGCACAGCAGGAAATGCAAACTTAGACTATTCAAGATTTTAAAAGGCTTCTAAATTGTGCAATTTCCACAAATTTCAGACTTGATTTGCCCTAACAAAAAATGGATCACCAACTAAAATAATATAATAATCTACACAATAATTCACATTTCCTGTTGCTATAGGATTATTTTCCTGCTGTGAGAAACTTGTCAAATTGAGATCCTGCATCTGTATTGGTCAATCTTAATTTTACCTTTATTTAACTAGGCAAGTCAGTTAAGAACAAATTCTTATTTTCAATGACAGCCTAGGAACAGTGGGTTAACTGCCTGTTCAGGGGCAGAACGACAGATTTGTACCTTGTCAGCTCGGGGGTTTGAACTTGCAACCTTCCAGTTACTAGTCCAACACTCTAACCACTAGGCTACCCTGCTACCCAGCTACCCCGAGACAGCACAAACTGATCTGGGACCAGGCTAGCGTGGGTGTCATTGACACCCTCTCTTTGCCCAAGCCAGGTTTCATAACATGGGATTACATGAGGTGCTATGATCTGGGACCAGGCTAGCGTGGGTGTCATTGACACCCTCTCTTTGCCCAAGCCAGGTTTCATAACATGGGATTACATGAGGTGCTATAGCCGTCTGTGGACCCTATCACACCAATACAGCACAATATACCTACTGGACCACTGGTGTCTGTTTCCACACATTGCCACACAATCACACACCTTGAAATGGGCTAAGGCAGTGCATGAGAAGGTGATAGAAAATCTGTTTGGACAAGATGTAGAGGTGCGTGTGTGTGCGTGTGTGTGCGTGTGTGTGCGTGTGTGTGCGTGTGTGTGCGTGTGTGTGCGTGTGTGTGCGTGTGTGTGCGTGTGTGTGTGTGTGTGTGTGTGTGCTAGTACTGTGACAGATTGGCCAACTCCAGTGTTTTTTTTATCACCAGGATGACTGTGGCGCTACCATGGAGCTCAAAGCAACACACTATAGAATAGAATAGAATAGAATAGAATGTACTATAGAATAGAATAGAAGTAGATATCTATTCTAAACAGCACTGGTGGAGGGTTCAGCATGACTAGACTCTGTGGTATCAGAACAATGGGTTTGGGCTAACTAGCACTGGGGCTGCAGCTTTAACATGGCTTAACACTGTTTGCCACCTGACTGGGCACACACTGGTTGAATCAACATTGTTTCAACGTCATTTTATTGAAATGATGTTGAACCAACGTGGAATAGACATTGAATTGACATCTGTGCCTAGTGGGATGGCTCCTGCTGTGCCATCACATTATAGATGAAGTCAAGTACCGCAAACCAACAGGCGGGTCTGTTTGTACATGTGTTTGTATGTTGCTGTTCCCTAAACAAATCAGAATATTTTATGTTATGTGGTGCTGTGCTAAATACTGGTGGATATTGTATGTATGACAGTATAACTTGTATTTCCAATATTGTTTCTGGAAAAAATACAAATCACCATGCATTTCCCTCATTTCCTTTCATAGGTCAGGTGTGCTACTACAGTGCACCATACTTAACTTGTTGTCATGTACTGTCATGTTGTCTTGTCTCTGTCCTTTCCCTTCACCCTGTCTCCCTCTGCTGGTCGTGTTAGGTTACCTTTTCTCCCCCGCTTTCCCCCAGCTGTCCCTTGTCTCCTCTAACTACCCATTCACCCCGTTCCCCACCTGTTCCCTTTTTCCCTCTGATTAGGTCCCTATATCTCTCTCTGTTTCTGCTCCTGTCCTTGTCGGATTCTTGTTTGTTTGTGTCATTCATGCCTGAACCAGACTGTCATCATGTTTGCTGTAACCTTGTCCTGTCCTGTCAGAATCTGCCGGTCCATCTGAGCCTACCTATGTTTGGTAATTAAAGAAGCTCTGTTTAAGTTGATTCGCTTTTGGGTCCTCATTCACGCACCCCGTAACAGAAGAATCCGACCAAGAATGGACCCAGCGACTTCGGATCCTCTCCACTCAGCCGTCGAGATCCAGGGAGCGATGCTAGGCAGACACAAGCAGGAATTGTCTGCTGCTCGACATGCCGTTGAGACCCTGGCCACCCAAGTCTCCAACCTCACAGAACAGGTTCACCATCTCCGCCTCGATCCACCGGCCACTTCCAGGGCTTTCGAATCTCCGGAGCCCAGAATCAATAACCCGCCGTGTTACTCTGGGGAGCCCACTGAATGCCGCTCGTTCCTCACCCAGTGTGATATTGTGTTTTCTCTCCAGCCCAACACTTACTCCAGGAGCACTGCTCGTGTCGCCTACGTCATATCTCTCCTTATTGGACGGGCTCGTGAGTGGGGCACGGCAATCTGGGAGGCAAGGGCTGAGTGTATTAACCAGTATCAAGACTTTAAGGAGGAGATGATACGGGTTTTTGATCGATCTGTTTTTGGGGAGGAGGCTTCCAGGGCCCTGTCTTCCCTATGTCAAGGCAATCGATCCATAACAGACTACTCTATTGAGTTTCGCACTCTTGCTGTCTCCAGTGGCTGGAACGAGCCGGCCTTGCTCGCTCGTCTTCTGGAGGGTTTCCGCGCAGAGGTAAAGGATGAGATTCTCTCCCGGGAGGTTCCTTCCAGCGTGGATTCCTTGATTGAACTCGCTATTCGCATTGAGCGACGGGTTGATCTTCGTCACCGAGCTCGTGGAGAGGAGCTCGCGCTCTCCGTCGCCTCCCTCTCCGCATCACTACCATCTTCCTCTGCCGGCTCGGGTGCTGAGCCCATGCAGCTGGGAGGTATCCGCATCTCGACTAAGGAGAGGGAACGGAGAATCACCAACCGCCTCTGTCTCTATTGCGGTTCCGCTGGTCATTTTGTCACTTCATGTCCAGTAAAAGGCCAGAGCTCGTCAGTAAGCGGAGGGCTACTGGTGAGCGCTACTACTCCTGTCTCTCCTTCAAGATCCTGCACTACCTTGTCGGTCCATCTACGCTGGACCGGTTCGTCAGCTTCCTGCAGTGCCTTAATAGACTCTGGGGCGGAGGGCTGTTTTATGGACGAGACCTGGGCTCGGGAACATGACATTCCTCTCAGACAGTTAAAGGAGCCCACGGCCTTGTTCGCCCTGGATGGTAGTCCTCTCCCCAGGATTCAGCGTGAGACGCTACCTTTAACCCTCACTGTTTCTGGTAATCATAGTGAAACCATTTCTTTTTTAATTTTTCGTTCACCTTTTACACCTGTTGTTTTGGGCCATCCCTGGCTAGTTTGTCATAATCCTTCCGTCAGACGTCGTTTCGGACAGAGGTCCGCAATTCACGTCTCAATTTTGGAGGGAGTTTTGCCGTTTGATTGGGGCTTCCGTCAGTCTCTCTTCCGGCTTTCACCCCCAGTCTAACGGTCAAGCAGAACGGGCCAATCAGACTATTGGTCGCATCTTACGCAGTCTTTCTTTTCGCAACCCTGCGTCTTGGTCAGAACAGCTCCCCTGGGCAGAATACGCCCACAACTCGCTTCCTTCGTCTGCGACCGGGCTATCTCCTTTTCAGAGTAGCCTCGGGTACCAGCCTCCGCTGTTCTCATCTCAGTTCGCCGAGTCCAGCGTCCCCTCCGCTCAGGCTTTTGTCCAACGTTGCGAGCGCACCTGGAAGAGGGTCAGGTCTGCACTTTGCCGTTATAGGGCGCAGACTGTGAGAGCTGCTAATAAGCGTAGAACGAAGAGCCCTAGATATTGTCGCGGTCAGAGAGTTTGGCTCTCCACTCAGAACCTTCCCCTTAAGACGGCTTCTCGCAAGTTGACCCCGCGGTTCATTGGTCCATTCCGTATCTCTCAGGTCATTAATCCTGTCGCAGTGCGACTTCTTCTCCCGCGATATCTTCGTCGCGTCCACCCGGTCTTCCATGTCTCCTGTGTTAAGCCCGTTCTTCGCGCCCCCGCTCGTCTTCCCCCCCCCCCCCCCATCCTTGTCGAGGGCGCACCTATCTACAGGGTCCGTAAAATCTTGGACATGCGTCCTCGGGGCCGTGGTCATCAGTACCTAGTTGACTGGGAGGGGTACGGTCCTGAGGAGAGGAGTTGGGTTCCCTCTCGGGACGTGCTGGACCGTGCGCTGATTGATGATTTCCTCCGTTGCCGCCAGGTTTCCTCCTCGAGTGCGCCAGGAGGCGCTCGGTGAGTGGGGGGGTACTGTCATGTACTGTCATGTTGTCTTGTCTCTGTCCTTTCCCTTCACCCTGTCTCCCTCTGCTGGTCGTGTTAGGTTACCTTTTCTCCCCCGCTTTCCCCCAGCTGTCCCTTGTCTCCTCTAACTACCCATTCACCCCGTTCCCCACCTGTTCCCTTTTTCCCTCTGATTAGGTCCCTATATCTCTCTCTGTTTCTGCTCCTGTCCTTGTCGGATTCTTGTTTGTTTGTGTCATTCATGCCTGAACCAGACTGTCATCATGTTTGCTGTAACCTTGTCCTGTCCTGTCAGAATCTGCCGGTCCATCTGAGCCTACCTATGTTTGGTAATTAAAGAAGCTCTGTTTAAGTTGATTCGCTTTTGGGTCCTCATTCACGCACCCCGTAACACTTGTAGAACAGTTAGCTTTAACCTTCACATGTATGCAATGCATATCCTCATAGTGCTGTTCTTCTGGTCTAGATACAGTAGTTATCCACACCACTTCCACCTCCTCTGGGGCCCTGTTACATCTCTTCTTCCTCTTCGCTGACTCACTTCTTTTCTCTCTTCCTTCCTTCATCACAGCCCTCTCCCTCTTTCTCCTGTGGATACTGAGCCTGCCACAGTCTCTGTGGTCTCCTCTGGCTAGAGGAGCATTTGGCTTCCCCGGCATCAGGCAGCTGTGCCGTGTGATGCCAACTGAGCAGAGCGGGCATCCCAGAATTCCAATGTGGTGGTACAGATCCCCCCTGCATGGCTCAGTCTGCTCCAGGAAGTCTAAAGAAGGAAGTAGTGGAATAAATGAGAGCTGGGACTAAAATAGAGAAACATTTTAAAACTAGTTAACTCAGATTGTTTTTAATGCAAGGACAGAGAGGTAGACATTCATTAGACAATGGGTAGAAAAATAGAAAGGAAAAGTGTAAATAAACCAATACAGGAAATAAATGTTTTTTTCAATAAAGCATGTTTAACTTAGTGGTGCAGCGGTCTAAGGAACTGCACTGCAGTGTTGCAGTGTCACTAGAGCCTGGGGTTCAATCACAGGCTGTATCACAACTGGCTGTGACCGGGAGTCCCATAGGGCGGAGCACAATCATCCAGGTTAGTGGAGGGTTTGGCCGGGGGGGCTATACTTGGCTCATTGCGCTCAAGCGACTCCTTGTGGCGGGCTGGGCACCTGCAGGCTGACTCGGCCATCAGTTGAACAGAGTTTCCTCCGAAACATTGGTACGACTGGCTTCCTGATATTAAGAAGCACGGTTTGGCATGTCATGTTTCAGTGGCGTTTGCTGGGGAGTTTCAGCGATGAGACAAGATCACGAAATTGTTGAGAAAAAGGGGGTAAAAAAAAGAAAAACGGATGTTTAAGATAGCAACATCAAACTAATATAAAGATTTCCTTCCATAATAGAGATGAGAGAAAAACTGTTTCCAATTAGAAGAAAAAGCACATATTTCAATTTAAGTGTGTTTAACTTGATGCTGACCAGCCTTGGCAGCAGCTAATGGGGACCCTAGTAAATACACATGTAAAGATGTCCTTTTATGTGGTTGGTCGATAACGTGGATTAAAGGAGAGTAAGAGAAAGGGAAGAGAATAATGAATCTTTCTTCTTCTCCCATCAAGGACCAACACCAGTTTTTATTATCCACTTTCAATGATGCTTCATGTCTTCATAACCTTCATTTGAATGGGACCATTATAGATGGAATGTACAGCAGGCCTGTTGATTTGCTTCAGCCTATTCATGTGGTCTCTGACTCTGTGTCACAAAGCTTCTATCTTTGTGGTTGTGCAACTGTAATAGACAAAAATAGCCATCTCTATAGAAAATAGCCATCTCTATAGAAAATAGCCATCTTATAGAAAATAGCCATCTCTATAGAAAATAGCCATCCCTATAGAAAATAGCCATCTCTATAGAAAATAGCCATCCCTATAGAAAATAGCCATCTTATAGAAAATAGCCATCTCTATAGAAAATAGCCATCCCTATAGAAAATAGCCATCTCTATAGAAAATAGCAAACTCTATAGAAAATAGCCATCCCTATAGAAAATAGCCATCTCTATAGAAAATATCCATCTCTGTAGAAAATAGCCATCTCTGTAGAAAATAGCCATCTCTATAGAAAATAGCCATCCTATAGAAAATAGCCATCCCTATAGAAAATAACAATCTCTGTAGAAAATAGCCATTGTTGAGATTCAGAGCAATGACATATGCGTAACCACTGACTTCACTGCTTCAGATAAAATTGTATTTTATCTGTCAAAGGCGCTGAAAACAACAGGTGTTGACCTTACAGTGAAATGCTTACTTACAAGCCCTTAACCAACAATGCAGTTTTCAGAAAAATACCCCCCAAAAACAACAAATAAAAGTAAAAAACAATTAAAGAGCAGCAGTAAAATAACAAGAGCGAGACTATATACAGGGGCTACTGGTACAGAGTCTATGTGCTGGGCCACCGGTTAGTCGAGGTAATTGAGGTAATATGTACATGAAGGTAAAGGTATTAAAATTACTAGGGTAGCAGCAGTGTAAAAGAGAGGGGGAGGGGGCAATGCAAATAGTCTGGGTAGCCATTTGATTAGATGTTCAGGAGTCTTATGGCTTGGGGGTAGAAACTGTTTAGAAGCCTCTTGGACCTAGGCAGCGAGAACTGTCTATAACTAGGGTGGCTGAATTCTTAGAACATTTTTAGGGCCTTACTCTGACACCGCCTGGTATACACTCTTCATTCTGGACAGTATACACTCTGCAATCTGAACCGCAACACTCATTTAATACTGGACCTCATCAATCCATTCATCAAGGACCGCATCACTCCATTCATCAAGGACCTCATCACTCCATTCATCAAGGACCACATCACTCCATTCATCAAGGACCACATCACTCCATTCATCAAGGACCACATCACTCCATTCATCAAGGACCGCATCAGTCAATTCATCAAGAACCGCATCAGTCAATTCATCAAGGACCGCATCACTCAATTCATCAAGGAACGCATCACTCCATTCTTCAAGGACCTCATCACTCCATTCATCAAGGACCACATCACTCCATTCATCAAGGACCGCATCAGTCAATTCATCAAGAACCGCATCAGTCAATTCATCAAGGACCGCATCACTCAATTCATCAAGGACCGCATCAGTCAATTCATCAAGGACCTCCTCACTCAATTCATCAAGGACCTCATCACTCAATTCATCAAGGACCGCATCAATCCATTCATCAGGGACCGCATCACTCAATTCATCAAGGACCTCCTCACTCAATTCATCAAGGACCTCCTCACTCAATTCATCAAGGACCTCATCACTCAATTCATCAAGGACCGCATCAGTCAATTCATCAAGGACCTCCTCACTCAATTCATCAAGGACCTCCTCACTCAATTCATCAAGGATGAGGACAATACAGTGCCACTGACACTGCCCGCTACCAAAACCTGCGGACTCTCCTTCACTGCAGCCGACGTGAGTAAAACATTTAAACGTGTTAACCCGCGCAAGGCTGCAGGCCCAGACGGCATCCCCAGCCGCATCCTCAGAGCATGCGCAGGCCAGCTGGACCTCATCACTCTATTCATTCTGGACCGCATCACTCTATTCATTCAGGACCTCATCACTCTATTCATTCAGGACCTCATCACTTTATTCATTCAGGACTGCATCACTCTATTCATTCTAGACCTCATCACTCTATTCATTCTAGACCTCATCACTCTATTCATTCTAGACCTCATCACTCTTCATTCTAGACCTCATCACTCTATTCATTCTGGACCTCATCACTCTATTCATTCAGGACTGCATCACTCTATTCATTCTGGAGCTCATCACTCTATTCATTCTGGACCTCATCACTCTATTCATTCAGGACCTCATAACTCTATTAATTCAGGACTGCATCACTCTATTCATTCAGGACTGCATCACTCTATTCATTCAGGACCTCATCACTCTATTCATTCAGGACCTCATCACTCTATTCATTCAGGACCTCATCACTCCATTCTTCAAGGACCACATCACTCTATTCATTCTGGACCTCATCACTCTATTCATTCTGGACCTCATCACTCTATTCATTCTGGACCTCATCACTCTATTCATTCAAGACCTCATCACTCTATTAATTCAGGACTGCATCACTCTATTAATTCTAGACCTCATCACTCTATTCATTCTAGACTGCATCACTCTATTCATTCAGGACCTCATCACTCTATTCATTCAGGACTGCATCACTCTATTCATTCAGGACCTCATAACTCTATTCATTCAGGACTGCATCACTCTATTCATTCTGGACCTCATCACTCTATTCATTCAGGACCTCATCACTCTATTCATTCTGGACCTCATCACTCCATTCTTCAAGGACCACATCACTCTATTCATTCTGAACCTCATCACTCTATTCATTCTGGACCTAATCACTCTATTCATTCTGTACCTCATCACTCTATTCATTCTGGACCACATCACTCTATTCATTCTGGACCGCATCACTCTATTCATTCAGGACCTCATCATTCTATTCATTCAAGACCTCATCACTCTATTCATTCAGGACTGCATCACTCTATTCATTATAGACCTCATCACTCTATTCATTCTAGACTGCATCACTCTATTCATTCAGGACCTCATAACTCTATTAATTCAGGACTGCATCACTCTATTCATTCTGGACCTCATCACTCTATTCATTCAGGACCTCATCACTCTATTCATTCTGGACCTCATCACTCCATTCTTCAAGGACCACATCACTCTATTCATTCTGAACCTCATCACTCTATTCATTCTGGACCTCATCACTCTATTCATTCTGGACCTCATCACTCTATTCATTCTGGACCACATCACTCTATTCATTCTGGACCACATCACTCTATTCATTCTGGACCGCATCACTCTATTCATTCTCCATGGCTATCATGAGTCTCAACTATGGATCGTACCCACATCTCACCTCTAGGAGACATGTAAGATCAATTAAACAAATTCTGAAGTAGAACTCTACAGTAACAGTAGTAGAGTTTTACTGCAGTGGAAAGTGGGAGTGATTTAGAATAGGGAGAAACAGAGAAGGTGGACTCTGCCTCAAGTTCTCACCCCTCTTGAGTTTGTGTCGACTACCGAGGAGAATGTCAATGTGGCTGCAGTCATGCTGTCACCAGCAGATGATTGGAGAAGCTGCTCTGCTCTTGGCTACTCTCTGATGGAGGGAGAGAGAGAGAGAGAGAGAGAGAGAGAGAGAGAGAGAGAGAGAGAGGGAGAGAGAGAGATAGATAGACAGAGAGAGAGAGAGAGAGAGAGAGAGCATATCCGTGTGATCTGTGAGGCTCTCACACTGACTGTGGATAGAAAGCCTTCAGAAACCCAGTGGCTCAGCCACAGTGATATATCATTCCTTTTGTCCTCTCACACTGTATCCACATCAGATATTCTTTTATAACTGTCTCAACGGGAGATGGAGGAAGAGAGATGCTTGCTGCACGGTGAGTGCTGACCCACTCTGAATACACTCCATCTGTACACTTTATCTAGCCCTCTCTATCTCATTTTTACACACAAGAACGCACGCGCAGACATACACACATGCAGACACACACACGTACACACACGTACACACACGCACACACACAGACCCACATGCACATATTCACACACACATGCACACGCGCAGACACTCACTCACACATACACACACATACATGCACACACACATACCCCCACACACATATTCACTCACACACACACACACACACACATGCACACGTGCAGACACACACTCACACATACACACACGTACACACATCTGCACACACACACACTACCCCCCCCCCCCCCCCCCCCCCCCCCCCCACACACATATTCACAAAAACCCACCGACCCACTCATACACACTCACTCTGAAGTGCATAGCCATGACTGGTCCTCTGTTCTCAGTCCTTTCATGTCTGTTTTAGCTGCACCTGTTTGAACATGTTGTTTGGTAGACTGATGATGTGCCATTCACAGTGGAGTGACGTCTCACCAGGTTATTCAGGGTCAGTGACGCATGTGGCTGGTGCTGATTTCACAGGAGAATGCGGTAGTATTGTACACAACCATTCTGATTTGGGCATATTTTGTGAAAGGCTCATTGTGATTTGGGAGGATATGTGCTATTTCCTCTGAGAACCCACTCTACATTTGATCTGTTGTTGTGGTTATTTTCCCTCCATCACTCTTATTCTTGATGATGAGGCTCAGTCACCAGAATGAAAAACTTTATTTATCCAATCCACTACCTGGGGAGAGTGTGTGAGTTTGTGTGTGTGTGGGTTCGTGAGTGTGTTTGAGTGTATACTTGTGTGCATGTGTGTCTATATGTTTGCGAGTGTGTGTGTATGTGTGCGCCCACATGTGAGTGTGCATATGAATCTCAAGAGATGGACTGCTATGTATATCTTGTTCAGGAGTGCTGGATGTCATTGAAAGTCCACTCTGGTCGAGAAACAAAGGCTTGCTGCGTGACAACCTAACGATGTTTGAATGATCTGATGACACTTTGGATCTCTATTGCTCTCTGTGTGTCTCTGTGTGTGTGTGTGTGTGTGTGTGTGTGTGTGTGTGTGTGTGTGTGTGTGTGTGTGTGTGTGTGTGTGTGTGCTTTTTCTGTCAAGTAACTTATTTTAGGCCCTGCTGTACTTATATAACCCATATGAAGGCAGTTGAAAACTGGACAATTCAATTAGAGATATGAATTTCAATTAACTTCCTTATTTGACTAAATTTGACATTTAATTGGCTGCTGAGGAGGTGTAGCTCCGCTTAATTGAAACCACTGTGGAGGTCAAAACAAACCAGGCGGTCCTCCCCAATTCAAGTTTTGTTGCACTATTAATACGTTCTCCGGGAGAGAAGAGAAATAAGAGAGAGAGAGATAGAGAGGAGAGATACAGCAAGAAAGTAGGAGGAGGAAGAGAGAGAGATGAACAGGGAGGGAGTGGAGAGGGAGAGAGTGGGGGAAGTGAGAGAAAGAAAGAGAGCAGGGGTGAGAGTGGAAAAAGACAGAGAGAAAAGGGATATACAAGAGAAGAGAGAGAGAGAGAGATTCTTCCTTCTCAGCCTTAGAACCAATTTAGAAACTTTCTTAGAAATATATATTTCTTCCTTTTCACTGTTGTGGGTGCAACTCATCCACTTTCTGCTCCCCATACCTGCAGCCAAACGCTATTTAAACAGGCAGTGAATAATTCAGTAGGTAGAGAGAACTTCCCATCTGGCTCTCCCATCTCAGTAATGATGAACTCCATTCTCTCTCCTCTGCTCTGTGATGATCATCTAATGCATGAATCAAAAGATGACACACAATCAACGTTGTTTTATTCGTAATCACTGGGCACACACATCAGTTAAACGTCTAGTTTAGAATTATATTTGATTGAAGCGAACGTTAAATTAACAAACATTTTAACCATGTCATTGGATTTAGGTTCAAAGGGGAAAAAATGCAAATGTTCCTAAAATTCCTTTACATTGATGGCTTTTTTTTTTGTTTTGGTGAAATGACGAGGAAATAACTTTGATTCAACCAGTTTCTGCCTATTGGGTATTTTACACTGGAATAGGTTGTAGGATACAGACACGCCAACAAATGCTGTACTTTTTTAGTTATGATGATATGGCCTGTGGGTCTGAAAATTACACACGGGGACACATTGAACAATGTATTCACAATAAATGCTGGGAAGACTGCAGTTTCAAAGCCCATCTGCATTGCACACATAGTAGGCTTCATAAGGGTCATTTTCTTGGTTTAGGGAAACTCCTGATCCTAATTATATATTGCAGTAAGACCCTGAAGCTTTTCCTGATCAGGTCACTTATAGTTATTTACTAGTTATAGACTCGGAAAGATGGTTTATAAAATATGTTTATTACACTCTAGCTATCCATTATAGATGTCTATTGTATATGTATATTGTAACTGTCTATTGTAGCTGTATATTATAGATGTCTATTGTAACCTTATATTGTAGCTGTCTACTGTAGCTGTCTGTTGTAGCTGTCTATTGTAGATGTCTGTTGTAGATGCTTATGATAGCTGCCCATTGTAGATGTCTATGATAGCTGCCCATTGTAGATGTCTATTGTAGCTGTCTATTGTTGATGTATATTATAGATGTCTATTATAGCTGTCTATTATAGATGTATATTATAGATGTCTATTGTAGATGTCTATTGTAGCTGTCTATTGTTGATGTATATTATAGATGTATATTATAGCTGTCTATTATAGTTGTATATTGTAGATGTCTATTGTAGCTGTCTATTGTAGATGTCTGTTGTAGATGTATATTGTAGATGTCTATTGTAGATGTCTGTTGTAGCTGTCTATTATAGATGTCTATTGTAGCTGTCTATTGTAGATGTCTATTGTTGATGTCTATTGTAGAGGTCTATTGTAGCTGTCTATTGTAGATGTCTATTGTAGATGTCTATTGTTGATGTATATTGTAGATGTCTATTATAGCTGTCTATTATAGATGTCTATTATAGATGTCTATTGTAGATGTCTATTATAGATGTATACTGTAGATGTCTGTTGTAGCTGTCTATTATAGATGTCTATTGTAGCTGTCTATTGTAGATGTCTATTGTAGCTGTCTATTGTAGATGTCTATTGTAGCTGTCTATTGTAGATGTCTATTGTTGATGTCTATTGTTGATGTCTATTGTTGATGTCTATTGTAGATGTCTATTGTTGATGTCTATTGTAGAGGTCTATTGTAGCTGTCTATTGTAGATGTATATTGTAGCTGTCTATTGTAGATGTCTATTGTAGCTGTCTATTGTAGATGTCTATTGTAGCTGTCTATTGTAGATGTCTATTGTTGATGTCTATTGTTGATGTCTATTGTAGATGTCTATTGTAGATGTCTATTGTTGATGTCTATTATAGATGTATATTGTAGATGTCTATTATAGCTGTCTATTATAGATGTATATTGTAGATGTCTATTATAGATGTATACTGTAGATGTCTGTTGTAGCTGTCTATTATAGATGTCTATTGTAGCTGTCTATTGTAGATGTCTATTGTAGCTGTCTATTGTTGATGTCTATTATAGATGTCTATTGTAGCTGTCTATTGTAGATGTCTATTGTAGCTGTCTATTGTAGATGTCTATTGTTGATGTCTATTGTAGAGGTCTATTGTAGCTGTCTATTGTAGATGTCTATTGTAGATGTCTATTGTTGATGTCTATTATAGATGTATATTGTAGATGTCTATTATAGCTGTCTATTATAGATGTATATTGTAGATGTCTATTATAGATGTATATTGTAGATGTCTATTATAGATGTATACTGTAGAGGTCTGTTGTAGATGACTATTATAGATGTATATTGTAGATGTCTGTTTGTACTAGATCCTGGAGGAGTTTTCTATCAGCTTTCTACACATCATCATCTCTTCAAAATGACCAGCTCCTCCTTTTCCCCGGTTCTTTCGTAATCATAATTGGTTGCTCCTCCAGCCAACCTCAAATGCAGGTTAACTTCCTCCCCCACACTCTCTTACAATAACCCACAACACAGGTAACTTCTTATACTCCCTCTGCCAATGCCTTTCTTATTTCCTCCAAGTGCCATCCTACGACAACCTGAAATTGAGACTCAATAAGTACAGCTTTAAAGTCAGGGACCTTAGTCTCCTCCATCATAATGATGTTTTGAACTTCGGTACGGTGTCCATATTAGGACAGCCTCAGTCCTACAGAGCGTTGCTCAGAGCACAGTCATAGGCTACCCAAGAGAATGCATAACTCATGTCACAATGCACTCTCATGCCATGTCAATACTTTGGCTCTGTGTCACAGCATGATGACAGTGACGGAAGCTTAACTACGTAATACCGCAGATGTAATACCATGTTCCAGACTAGACATCCGATGGAAGCCTCTCTATAGGCTACGAGCCAGGGCTCGGGGAACCAATTACAGACGGATCAGCTTTTCTCCACTGACTGCTCAGGTCACAAAAAATTAACTAGGTTTTAATGATTTCATAAGTCCCTTTTATGTGTACCATGGGGATTTTCACAGCACTTAGTAACACTTTATTTGGCACTCTTGCAAAAGGAAAATACAACTTAGGTAGTGAAATCCCCAAAGAGAATAACCAGGACATTCTATGATCTCTCCCTTATAAAGCACCCCAAGGTGTTGTCAGACGAGGGAGTTGTCAGACAGGTCAGTGGAGCTGCTGTCACTCTCCACCTCCTCCACACCCCCCCCCCCCCCCCCTCTCTCTCTCTCTCTCTCTCTCTCTCTCTCTCTCTCTCTCTCTCTCTATCTCTCTCTCTTTCTCTCTCTCTTTCTCTCTCTCTCTGTCTATCTCTTTCTCTCTCTCTCTTTCTATATCTCTCTCTCTCTCTCTCTGTCTCTCTCTCTCTCCATCCCCCACTAGTCCTCCTCAGTCTCAGCTCCCATGGTTAGATGGTTGGTTTCCCCCTCTCTGAACATTAGGTTGGGTGTAAAGAGGAGCGGTGCTCCAGTGAGTTGGTAAAGCCATAAAACATGTATGTGTTTTTGTGTTGTGCTCAAGGGGACGGCTATCAAAGGCACTCTTCTGGAGGCAGGAAAACAGCTTCCTCTTCGTAGAACAAAGAGCATTGGTTTAGGATGTAGCCGAATAAGAAGAGCTGACGCAACCTCCAGGATGCTGGTATTGTGATGAAGATGGAGAAAACTAAGGTGATTGAATCACTGCTATGTGGTCATGGCCCTGCTTAGCCTGGTAAACCAGACTGCTGTGCTCACCGTTGTTTCACTTTGTGATTCCAGTGGTCAGTCTAGTTAACCAGGCTAGGGTAGGCCATGCTAGTTTGGCACAGAGGTTAGGTCTATTGTAAGCCTGGAGTCTAACAAGTCTAAGACGTTGACTAGACGGAAAAATATGGTCCATCATTGACAACCTCCATCTTGAGAGGGAGAGTGGCTGATGACTTCCCAGGTATGTGTATTGGAATGAGTAAGTACAGTAAACTAGACAAAATAAGCCCCGTGGACAGGTGTCCGCCCTATCACGTCTGACCACAGAACAGTGGACCTCATTTTATGTTAATTTCCTGATGATTCTACATGTTGAATCTCCATCGTTCGTCACCATTGAATCTTGAACCCGTTGAACCAATTCAGTAGAATATTGCATCATCTCACTTCACCAACCCTTCACATCAACACATACAACGCACCTGAACAAGACATGACACTAGAATGATGTATTCCATGTTTTATTACATTCAATGCATACTTCTATAATTCCATGTGGACCTGTCGAACCCATCACCACAATGTAGAAGATATCGCTTCTTGAGGGAAATCGCTCAAGATATTGAATAACCCTCTACAAAACCACATTGGTGTAAAGTACTTAAGTAAAAATATTCTAAAGTACTACTTAAGTCGTTTTTTGGGGTATCTGTACTTTACTTTACTATTTATATTTTTGACTACTTTTACTTTTACTTTACTACATTGCTGAAGAAAATATAGTACTTTTTACTCCATTCATTTTCCTTGACACCCAAAAGTACTCATTACCTTTTGAATGCTTAGCAGGACAGGAAAATAGTCAAATTCACACACTTATCAACCGAACATACCTGTCAATCCCTACTGCCTTTGATCTGGCGGACTCACTAAACACACATGCTTCCTCTGTAAATGGTGTCTGAATGATGGAGTGTGCCCGTGGCCATCCTGTTTGCTTAATATGAGGAATTTGAAATGATTTATATTTTTACTTTCGATACTTAAGTATAATTTAAACCAAATACTTTTAGACTTTTACTCAAGTAGTATTTTACTGGGTGACGTGTACTTTTACTTGAGTCATTTTCTATTAAGGTATCTTTACTTTTACTCAAGTATGACAGTTGGGTACTTTTTCCACCACTGTAAAACCAGACAGTACACATACTTAGAAAAGAATGAGTTATATTTTGCTACATGTAGGCTACTGTCTGTAATTTGTCTCAATATATTTCATGATGTGTAGCCTAACATGTGCGCAATGATATGCCAAATCTGTGATTTAGTGCATTTTTATTGGGTAAGCATTAGAATAAGCCACCTCAAAATTTGCAGCCATAAGTGGAAATATCTCTCTAGGAGCTGATCCGTCGTCAGTATTGTGAAATAGTTATAATGTTTAGGAAAGATTTGAATGTAGAAAGCTGATCCAAGAGAAGCGCTCCCTTTCTTTCGATCCCATCAGTATCGACACATGCTCCAACAATGCACTTAGTGTGGCGTTTTGTTGTCTTCAGCCGTTGTAGGAAAGATGCATCATAAAACACTCATAAGCCTCAGTTCCATCACTATCAGGAAACCAGGCCCTGTTTATTGCTCCAGGAAATAAAGCCTGTGAACATCACGTCCCATCATACCCATGTGATGTTTATTCTGCTCTCTCTCTCTCTCTCTCTCTCTCTCTCTCTGCTTCTCTCTCTCTCTCTCTCTCTCTCTCTCTGCTTCTCTCTCTGCTTCTCTCTCTCTCTCTCTCTCTCTCTGCTTCTCTCTCTCCATGTCTCTCTTTCTCTCCCTGCAAACTCTTCAGCCTTGTCTTCAAGGCTTCAGCATGTATTTTTCATCATGTGTGTGGGACTGCAGGAGGAGAGAAACGCAGGGATATTACTAATGATCACGTACAGGCCTGGAGGGCTGGCCATTTCATGGCTACTCAAAGAATCTGATTAGACATTCCTTTTATGCATTTAAAGCAAATGAGGGAGATGGAGCTGTCTTATTTGTCCCTTCCTCCCTCCCTTCCCCTCTACTCTACTCTGACGCAGGTCTACATCTGTATGACTGTATGGTAACTCCAGTGTTTCTGTCTCCCCCAGGCGACATCGACAAATAAAGTGTTTATTTGTTCTTCCTTTAACAGGAAGTCGAGTGGTGAAGGAAACAACCTGGATGGCTTGGTAGTTCTATTGATGTTCCACCACGTGCTTCCATAAAAGCTCATTAGGCTTAAACTATATGCGCTGTGAGCTTTAGTAATGATGATATGCCATCCTTATTTTTAATAAGGAAAAGGCATTCATCTTTGTGGAATATTCCCTGCCTCTACTGGTTTCTCCTTAGGGAATCCCCCCACTTGTTCAATTCCTCTCTGACTCCATCCCATGTCTGTTGTAAGACTATGTAAGAGAAGAGCAACACAGATGGTAATACAATGCAGAAGTTTTTCTCAACACTGAGACATTTTAGAAAGCGTGTTTGTTGTGAGTTATGCCGGCTACCTCTACCCAAAATCAGACAAAAAAAATCAAACCTTTCAATTGCACAAAACCAGAGGCAGAGAGTGATTTTAAAGGCGTGGATAAAAAATCTGGATATGTCAGAAAATATATGTATTTTCTACAGTCCTTTGATCCTCGACTTAAGTGAAATCTTCTTTTTTGATTGAAGAGAAAGTTGATTTCCCAGAGTGCTTTGCCTGGTGGGTGAGGAGGAGGAAGCAGGGTTGTCTTGTCAGTTAGTCAGTTTGGGTCCTTGCAAACACATCACATTTCATCTGGACCTCTCCAGAAAGGGAGACTGATTGATACAGTTTTGTATAGGCCAGGCTTCCTTTTGCATGTCTATGAATGGAGACCAGTGGCGGCTGGTGACAGAAAAAGTTGAGGAGAATAATGGATGAAAATGATGACGTCTAAGCTTCCCTTTGCGATGTGTGTGAATGGAGACGTTTGGCAAAGTGAATGTGTTTGCTTCTGGTTTCACCGTTCAGAATGCAAACAGAAAGAAATGCAGTCGCTGGGTCCACAGAGATCCACCCAGCAGCCCTGAATGTCATATCCATGCTGTGTCTTGTTGTAACATCAACTCCTGGATAATACATTCACACAACATGCATGCTTCAATCTCTGCACAAGCAGCAATTTTCTTGAAGAACTAGTAACCGAGTTGTTAGTTCACATCCCTAGAGATTCACACAATACATCTGCTTCGCTCTTCGTCAAGGATTTGAAGCCTTATTGTGGAAAACCAAGTGTTGAAAAACTGCAATGAATAAGCAACAAGGCCACTTCAGGTACAAAGCAAAAAATATATTTTGGATCCCTGTTGAAAAAAGACATATACCCCTCCTCTCACAAGGCACAATATAGCAAGTAGGCTAACATTTCAGCAGGATCACACTATAGGTAGCCTATCATAATTGAGCTGAAAGAGAGGGAGAAATCACTATTCCTCTATCTATCAACCATGTTAGCAGTCGTCTGTTGGTTTTCCAAAGTGCTTGTCTTCAGCTTACCACTGAAGGCTGTGAAAAAGACACTCACTGAGGGTTTAAGCCGGCTAAGAAGTACTTATTTCTCTCTCTCTCTCTCTCTCTCCGAGGAGGAGGAGGGTCTTTTAGTTAAATTTAAAAGGCCTTTATTGGCATGGGAAACATGTGTTTACAATGCCAAAGCAAATGGAACAGACAATAAACAAAAGGGAAATAAGCAACGGAAACATTAGTAAACATTAGTAAACATTAGTAAACATTAGTAAACATTAGTAAACATCACACTAAAACAAGTTTTGAAAGGATATAGACATTTCAAATGTTATGTTATTGGCTAAATTCAGTGTTGTAACAACGTGCAAGTATTTTAAGTATGAAAGGGAGAATAAATAAACAGATAAATATTGGTGGTATTTACAACGTTGTTTGTGTTCCACTGGTTGGCCTTTTGTCATGGCAACGGGCCACACATCTTGCTGATGTGATGCCGCACTGCGGTATTTCACCTAACAGATATGGGAGTTCGTCAATGTTTTATTCGTTTCAAATTCTTTGTGGGTCTGTGTGATCTGTGGGAAATATGTGTGTCTAATGTGGTCATCCATTTGGCAGATCAAGAAATGTAGCTCAGTTTGTAGGCAGTGTGCACTTAGCCTGTCATCTCTCAAGAGCCAGGTCTGCCTTTGGCTGCCTCTCTCAATAGCAAGGCTATGCTCACTGAGTCTGTCCGCAGTCAAGGATTTTCTTAATTTAGAGTCAGCCACAGTGGTCAGATATCTGCCACTGTGTACTCTCTGTTTACTGTAGGTCCAGATAGCATTCCAATCTGCTCAGTTTTTGGTTGATTCTTTCCAGGTTGTCAAATAGTTATATTTTTGCTTTCTCATAACTTGGTTGGGTCAAAATGTGTTTCTGTCCTGGGGCTCTGTGGGGTCAGTTTGTGTTTATGAACAGAACCCCAGATCCAGCTGGCTGAGGGGACTCTAGGTTCATCTCTCTGTAGGTGAGGGCTTTGTGGTGGAATGTGTGGACATTGCTTCCTTTTAGGAGGTTGTATAGTTGAACCGGTCTTTTCTGGATGCTGATAACTAGCAGGTATAGTCATCATTCTGCTCTGCATACATTGTTTGGGGTTTTGCGTTGTTCACAAAGTATATTTTTGCAGAATTCTACATGCAGAATCTCAATTGGGTGTTTGTCCCTTTTTGTTAATTCTTGTTTGGTGAGTGGACCCAGACAATCACAACCATAGAGGGCAATGGGTTTGATAACTGATTGAAGTATTTTAACCAGATTGTAATTGGGATGAGTTTTATGTTCCTTTTGATGGCATAGAAAGCCCTTCTTGTCTTGTCTCTTAGATCGTTCACAGCCTTGTGAGGGTCTTATTCATTCATACTCAATTGGCCCAGCATCGTCCAGGTTTGGCCCGGGTAGGCCGTCATTATAAATAAGCATTTGATCTTCACTGGCTTGTCTAGTTAAATACATGTTCAATAAATAATAATAAAGGTGCTGTGTATGTGTGTGCGTGTGTGTGTGCGTGTGTAGTGTGTGTGTGCGTGTGTGTGTGCGTGTGTGTGTGCGTGTGTAGTGTGTGTGTGTAGTGTGTGTGTGTTTGTTGGTGGGGGACATATTTTATTCTGTAATTTGCTCTGCTATCTGGCAGGGTTGGGTCTCAGCCAGAGACCCACACAGGAGCCAAAATACTGTTGAAATTCAACTCAGGTGGATAAATCTGGTTAATTATGAAAAGGTTTATCAATTTTAAACAACTTTCTTGTGCATTTTCACTCTTCCAGCTCAGATGGGTGGAACTGTTGAGTCAGGTCATGACACTCAGATGGGTGGAACTGTTGAGTCAGGTCATGACACTCAGATGGGTGGAACTGTTGAGTCAGGTCATGACACTCAGATGGGTGGAACTGTTGAGTCAGGTCATGCCACTCAGATGGGTGGAACTGTTGAGTCAGGTCATGACACTCAGATGGGTGGAACTGTTGAGTCAGGTCATGCCACACAGATGGGTGGAACTGTTGAGTCAGGTCATGACACTCAGATGGGTGGAACTGTTGAGTCAGGTCATGACACTCAGATGGGTGGAACTGTTGAGTCAGGTCATGCCACTCAGATGGGTGGAACTGTTGAGTCAGGTCATGACACTCAGATGGGTGGAACTGTTGAGTCAGGTCATGACACTCAGATGGGTGGAACTGTTGAGTCAGGTCATGACACTCAGATGGGTGGAACTGTTGAGTCAGGTCATGCCACTTCGATGGGTGGAACTGTTGAGTCAGGTCATGCCACTCAGATGGGTGGAACTGTTGAGTCAGGTCATGCCACTCAGATGGGTGGAACTGTTGAGTCAGGTCATGCCACTCAGATGGGTGGAACTGTTGAGTCAGGTCATGCCACTCAGATGGGTGGAACTGTTGAGTCAGGTCATGACACTCAGATGGGTGGAACTGTTGAGTCAGGTCATGACACTCAGATGGGTGGAACTGTTGAGTCAGGTCATGACACTCAGATGGGTGGAACTGTTGAGTCAGGTCATGACACTCAGATGGGTGGAACTGTTGAGTCAGGTCATGACACTCAGATGGGTGGAACTGTTGAGTCAGGTCATGCCACTTCGATGGGTGGAACTGTTGAGTCAGGTCATGCCACTCAGATGGGTGGAACTGTTGAGTCAGGTCATGACACTCAGATGGGTGGAACTGTTGAGTCAGGTCATGACACTCAGATGGGTGGAACTGTTGAGTCAGGTCATGACACTCAGATGGGTGGAACTGTTGAGTCAGGTCATGCCACTCAGATGGGTGGAACTGTTGAGTCAGGTCATGACACTCAGATGGGTGGAACTGTTGAGTCAGGTCATGACACTCAGATGGGTGGAACTGTTGAGTCAGGTCATGACACTCAGATGGGTGGAACTGTTGAGTCAGGTCATGCCACTCAGATGGGTGGAACTGTTGAGTCAGGTCATGACACTCAGATGGGTGGAACT
This sequence comes from Oncorhynchus mykiss, assembly GCF_013265735.2. Lineage (NCBI taxonomy): Eukaryota > Metazoa > Chordata > Actinopteri > Salmoniformes > Salmonidae > Oncorhynchus > Oncorhynchus mykiss. Next base: position 55,590,766 of record NC_048577.1, read on the forward strand.
GTTGAGTCAGGTCATGCCACTCAGATGGGTGGAACTGTTGAGTCAGGTCATGCCACTCAGATGTCAGATGAGGAAGCAGGGGTATTGAAAATGTATGTGAGACTTCCCAACAATAATGTGTATGTCTACTCTGTTATGCTGCCACAGTACACACACCAGTGTATTGGGGTATGATTCAAATACCCATAGAAAGGGTCCATACACTAGACTGTGTTTGATCCAGTGAAGCATCTCTTAAAACTTTAAATTGACTTTGCAAAGATTTAACTGATGATTTCTCCCCCACTCTTTTCATACAAGACTGATCATGTTGAAACAGTTCCCCAAACACCTTTTTAATTTAAAAAATGTTTCCCAACATGACATCATCAAAATAAAGGTTAAATAAAAAATGCTTCAGATTTTTTCTTCCCCATTCACCGTCCAATCAGATATGCCACAGCTGGCCTGGTGGTCTACCTTCCCAGGGTCTCCAATGTCACCCAGCTCTTCTGCACTCTCTCAGTAGAAGCTCACATCCAAATCAAGACTGGCTGGTATGGGGCAGCAAGGGGAACTGAACTGATGTCGCTCAGATTCCATTGAAATGACCTTGAGTGTCTCACGCTTTGGAAAAGTGCCATGTCTAGTGTATCAGGCCAGTGATTAGCATCGTTTATGATTTAGCTGATAGATGATTTTTTTAGGAAGGTTTTACTTGCACTGACTGTGGGATATGTGGTTGTCTTACCTATCTTAGTTGAATGCCCTGACTGTGGGATATGTGGTTGTCTTACTCTCTTAGTTGAATGCCCTGACTGTGGGATATGTGGTTGTCTTACCTCTCTTAGTTGAATGCACTGACTGTGGGATATGTGGTTGTCTTACCTCTCTTAGTTGAATGCCCTGACTGTGGGATATGTGGTTGTCTTACCTATCTTAGTTGAATGCCCTGACTGTGGGATATGTGGTTGTCTTACCTCTCTTAGTTGAATGCCCTGACTGTAAATTGCTCTGGATAAGAGTGCCTACTAAATGACCAAACCTAAATGTTAAATATTAATGTGAGAACCTCAGAGACCAGGAAGTAATTAACCACAGATCTAGGATCAGATGACCCTATCCTAAATCCTAACCTGCTAACCTGAAAGAGGTCTTTGGAGAGCAGTGAGCCATCATCGGCTTCTCTTGTCAGTAACTAAAACCAATTGTTTAAAATAGGCATGCTGTTCTCCAAATGATTTCTGTATTCTATTGATCTGTATTGAGTTTTGCATCCTTGTATTGTAATGATAACTGTGAAGAGAACAAGCTACAAGTCTATATAATCCACACTTTGCAGATAGATAAAGTTTTGTATGTTATTTTGCATAGTGGGCTATGGATAGTTCCCTTGTGGACAGAAGAAAGAGAGGTTGCTGAAAGATTCATATAGAACGCTCGCTCAACAGGCGTTTCCATAGCAACGCTTCAGTCTCGTTGAGCAGAAGAAAAAAAGAAGGCCTTAACTCAGACCTAGATTGACTGGCTCAAACTCACTTTGATTTCTGCACTTCTCTCTCTCTCTCTCCTTCTCTCTCGCCGTCTCGCTCTCCTTCCGGCTCTCTCTCCTTCCGGCTCTCTCTCCTTCTCTCTCTCCTTCTCTCTCTCCTTCTCTCTCCTCTCTCTCCCACTCCCTTTTTTAAAGTTCTTCATGGATTTATCTGATGTATGTGATACTTAGCATTTCATAATAAACACTTTATTTCATTTTTTACCACTGATGTCCTTTTGATCCTTTACATAACTCACAATGCATTGGTATTCTCAAGCATACTGACAAAAGGGCACTTCAATGTCAAACACTATGAACAGTGGTCTAAATACATCACCCAGTGGTTCAATCGTTTACACAAAAAATAAATATACATGCACCGGTGCATACATGCACACACACACAAAACACACACACACACACACACACACAGATCATCCCACCCACCCAACCATGGGATGCCGCTAAGCCAAGTTGGTGGTTTATACAATCACCCAAAACGTCATTAGAGGAAACAGTCTAGAGAATGAAAGGCCTGAGGCTGGGAGAAGTGAAAATCAGCATCTATGTAAACCTATCATTTCTTTATGACCCTGAATCACAGACACACATGGCACTATTCCATCAATTCCACTAACCAGGTTTCAAGGATTCATAGAAAAACATATTCTTACAGTGCAACAAAGACACACTATCAGATGGAAGACAGACAGACAGACAGACAGACAGACAGACAGACAGACAGACAGACAGACAGACAGACAGACAGACAGACAGACAGACAGACAGACAGACAGACAGACAGACAGACAGACAGACAGACAGACAGACAGACAGACAGACAGACAGACAGACAGATAGATAGATAGATAGATAGACAGATAGATACTTTGTATAATAAGTATTTAACCCCCTTGGATTTTTTTCGCATTGTAGTTGAAAAATAGAGAGTGAACAAATGTGAACGATGATGAAGGCCAATGGCCCAGTTGATTGATGACTCAATCACGATTTATGACATTGTTTGGATGGTTGACTATCTGTGGGTTATCACACCGGTCAAACACACCTTATCTGTGGCTTTCCCATAGATCACGGACACCATTGAAGGTGTAAAATCAACTAAATGAATGTTACTGTGTTAATTAAATTGTCTGTAAGGGCTATGGATTTATTGTTACAGGGAAACTGTGTTATTCAGTTGGTCGGACGGCGGTCAGCTCAAAGAAGAGCGTCACAGGTGCGTTCTTATCTGCCTGGAACGGCAACCGCCTGGTACGGCAACTGCACCGCCCACAACCACAGGGCTCTCCAGAGGGTGGTGCGGTCTGCACAACGCATCACCGGGGGCAAACTACCTGCCCTCCATGACACCTACAGCACCCGATGTCACAGGAAGGCCAAAAAGATCATCAAGGACAACAACCACCCGAGCCACTGCCTGTTCTCCACGCTGTCATCCAAAATGCGAGGTCAGTACAGGTGCATCAAAGCGGGGACCGAGAGACTGAAAAACAGCTTCTATCTCAAGGCCATCAAGCAGTAATTGTTTCCACACATCTCCTGCCATGTCACTGATGCATCGTGAAACAGTGTTGTTTGATGAAGACATTGTCTGTATAGTTTTTTAGGCCTTTTCCCCCAGCATTGTCCCAGCCATATCCGCAGCAGCAGGAAGAATTAAGTCCTACATAGTATGGGGCTTGCCTGTCCTAGCCACTCGGTAGCTCACCATATAAGCCGCTTCTAGCCCCTTCTTAGTAATGGTATCTGTTGCTTTCTACTTAATCATAAAATGTCAATTGGAAAGAGGGGAGAATATGCTCTTAATGATGCATTAACTGAGCGTTAACACTGCGTGATGTGATCAGAAGAAATGATGCGTCTGTCATTGCACATCTTGAGAAGAGTAGGACTACGCTGCCCTCTGCTGACAGAGAAAGGAGAACACAGATTGGTGGCCTTTCACAGCATCCCATTGCTGATTATTTCCTGCTTGCTTTCTTTCAAATATGTTTCAATTTACTTTACACATATTTAATTTCAATAAAATGCCATCAATGAAACGTGTTCATGTGCACATTAAATAAGATTTTCTTAGTAAATAAATGGGGAGTTTTTTTGGGGACATTGAATGAGACCCAGATGTAAAAGTGAACATCTGGACAGAGGGTCCAAAAGTGTTCGAAGCCAAATATAAACGACATGACACAAGCAAAACATAGTTATTCTGATAATATTTAGTGTAAACATGTGTCAGTTTAGTCGGGATTGCGTTCATAAAACTTATTCAGATCCTGCTATGCAAAAATGCTAATTAATTTCCTTTAATTCATTCTCTAAAGTATCCAGATAGAGTACAGACAGTAGGCCTGTAAACGCTTGTCAAAATACCTATATTGATTTCTAAAAAAATTGAAATGAAATTGCTTTAATTTTCATAATCTGCAGATATGTCACTACAAATAATAGGATGATGTCGAGTATTGATTTATTTTTCATAATCAGCAGAGATGCAGAGTATTGATTTGCCATTTATTATCACCATGTAATTGTTTCTTTACTCCCAGCCAGCCAAATGAAATACAATTTACAATACAGGTATGCTCACACACAGGAGGTGTGCAGCAAGCAGTTTGAAGGTAACTTAATTCTCCAGGGGGTAATAATCAGATCCATTTTCTCTGTCAATTATATCCCTGTCTGTCTTTGTCGCTCAATCTCACCCACTATAGTGTGTACACGTGCACACACATTCAACCTGCACGCCTGGCTTGCATACATTTGAACCGAATCCCACCCAGTAGACCACACTCCCAGAAGACCACCCACCCAGTAGACCACACACCCAGAAGACCACCCACCCAGTAGACCACCCACCCAGTAGACCACCCACCCAGTAGACCACCCACCCAGTAGACCACACACCCAGAAGACCACCCACCCAGTAGACCACACACCCAGAAGACCACCCACCCAGTAGACCACCCACCCAGAAGACCACCCACCCAGTAGACCACACACCCAGTAGACCACCCACCCAGTAGACCACCCACCCAGTAGACCACACACCCAGTAGACCACACACCCAGTAGACCACCCACCCAGTAGACCACACACTCAGTAGACCACACACCCAGTAGACCACACACCCAGTAGACCACACACCCAGTAGACCACACACCCAGTAGACCACACACCGGCTGATCATTTCATAAGACTACAGACAGTCATATCCATTCCCCATACATTTACCATAGACGGTCTAGTCTACTTAATGGTTCATGTAGGCTTCTAAATCTATTATAACGTGATCACATGCAGCCAGCTGAAAAGACAACAGCAATTTAACAAGCACTACCTGAGTTTTGAAAAGTCATGCCTACTGACTGTGGCTGCTGGGTGAGGTGCCTGCTTTGGAACGGTCATCAACACAGACTTGGATGCTGAGTAGAAATCCATCCAAGGGTAGGCATCAACGATTACAACAATCTGTTTCCAAACTTTTAACTTCACGTGTGAACTGTTTCTCATGATTTGGAATTCCCCTTCCACTGTTTGTAATTAATAACCCGCTAGAGCCGATTTCTGCGTCCCCATGATACAGCCGATCTGCCAACTTCTGTCTGTGGCGTCCAAACAGTTTGAAAGTATGTAGATGTATATACTGTATGGAGATGGTTTTGTGACAAAAATAAGGGTTTAAATACATATATAAAAAAAATATATAGTTTCTTGATCTAACTTATATCTCTCAGATGTAGGACTGACACTTCAGAACAAACTTCCTTTACATTTATTGGGGGGACTATCTGGTGTTCCATGTAATGAATCTATTATTCAATGTTTGTATGGGCTAATAACAGTAAGGCCCAATTCAATGTTTGTATGGGCTAATAACAGTAAGGCCCAATTCAATGTTTGTATGGGCTAATAACAGTAAGGCCCAATTCAATGTTTGTATGGGCTAATAACAGTAAGGCCCATTTAAATGTTTCATCAAATATTTGTTTTATATATTTGTTTGATACTTCACACACACACACACACACACACACACACACACACACACACACACACACACACACACACACACACACACACACACAACCTCCTCTGTCCTCCCCTGTCTGTCACTGACCGGCACCATCCCCTCTCCATCAGTAGCTAATGAGTCAGGACGTTTTTCACTTTATCCCCTAATTGGCCCTGTCGAGACTTTTAATGCAAGCACGACGGGAAATGGCTTCTTAACTACTACATGCTGCCCTTGCCTCCTTCTCCTCCTCCACACCCTCCCTCCATCCCTCCCTCCCTCCCTCCCTCCCTCCCTCCCTCCCTCAATCCATGGGTTATTTATTTATTTTTTACTATATATTTTTTTAACGATACAAAACATCCACACACATATGACAACATACAGATGCACGCAAACATCCACAACATCACCCCAGACCCACCTGCTCACACTCCCATCTCCCGCGCCCACATCACTCTCCACCACATGGCCTCAAACTGGACCATTTTGTTCCTCTCCATCGCTCACACACTTTCAACATTTAGATAATAAAGCATTTGACCTTTCCATTGTTTTAACGGTGGAGGATTGGTTGATTTCCAGTCTTTAAGTATACTTTTTAAAAAGATGATCGACAAGAAAAGTGTTATCTCATTGCACCCTCACATGCCATGTCTTGAAATATGCAGACAGACAGATCAAAAGTACATTTACCTTCTAATACTTCTGACAGATAACTTTCTAACTCCGCTCATAACTTTTGGACTTTATAGCATTTCCAGAAGGCATGGATTATTGAGTCATTGTTATATTACACTTAAGACAGTGCCAATATCCGTTATTTTTCCAGCAGATTGTCAGTTGGATAGGCTCATATGAACATTATTTTCTGACTCAAATAAGATTCCCTCAAGATTTTACTGATGTGCAAAAGATTTCAAATAGACATTTCTTGGTATGAAACTTTTAAGTTGCATGTATTTGAAAATATCTACATTGGTCAGTCCCAAATAGATTTTTATTTCTGTCATAGAAATACATTTATTTCCTATTACCAAGTTATTAAGGTTTCTATGCCTTTAGTTTTCCATGTGGACCAATTATATAGATGAATTATGAAAAGCTAGCCAAGGATTGTTCCATGGAGTTGTGATGTTGGTTCTGGTAGAACATGTTTCATTTTCTTCCATATTGTTAAAGTGTTCTTAACTATGAAGTTGTTACTATTCTTAGCTTTATCCTTTGAAAATAGACACGTAAAAAGATTCAGGGGATGCGCATGCACATCTTCAATATATACCATTGTCACTCTTTAGTGTATTTAATGTCGCAAGTAAAAGCCCTTGATGGCAAGTTGATACATTTCAGGAGATCATCTGAAAATAAGTTGAGTTTATATTAATGTTTACCAATACTGATACCTGTTACGTTTGGGTCCTGTCTAATTCTTTCTGCAAGCGGTTCAATTGCCAGTGCAAACAGGATATGGGAGTGAGGACATCCCTGTCTTGTGCTTCTTTCTAAAGCAGTTTCATCAGTTCATGTATTATTTGTGTGTGTTTTTGCTTTAGGACATTTATATAATAGTTGTATAAAATTAATTATTTCAGTTGGAAAGTTGAAAGCTTCCAAAGTAGAAAAGATGGTCGAAAGCCTTTTTGGCATCCACAGATATTATTGATAAATCTAGATCTTGTTTTTTAGCGTATTGTATTAAAATGAAACATGGTCTTGTATTTGTTTGTAAGTGTCTATTTTTTATGAACCCTGTTTGATTGATATGTCCTGTATAAACTCTGGTAAGACTTTTTACATTATATTGCTTATGGGCTTTGTCGTTATTTTATTGTCACAATCTATTAAACTTCTGGGTCTGTAATCAGCAGGCAACTCTTCAGATTTCCCTGGTTTTACAGTAATAGAAGTAAAATAACTGCTTGATACATGGAACTAAGAAACACTCAATTGAGTGACGTGTGTTTATGTAAATAGGGGCACTGCTTTGTCCCAAAATGTTCAATGGAATTCTATGGGACAAGCTGTCAGCGCAAATGCTTTTAACAGTATCTAATATTTACTTTTAGGTCATCTCTGTTTTCAGTGATTCTTATTTGTTTGCTGATAATAGCTTCAGGGGCGTTGAGTCTAAGACAGCTGTAGGATCAGTCCCCCTATTGTTTAATTCTGATTTCTAGAGATTTTCATATAAGCTTTTAAAATTGTCATTAATGTTTCTAATTAACGAATTTGAATCTTTATATTTTAAAATAAAAACTGGATTGGCGTGTATTTGTTTGGTCAGTTCTGCAAGATGTTTATCAGATTTATTAGCCATTAAGTAGTATACTCTAGTGGAGTTTAACCTGTAGTTGTTGGCTCTCTTCAAAAGTAAAGGATCATATTCCTGCTTCAGTGCAGAAGTCGGGTTTTCTTCTTTACCTGGCTTTTTCTAAAATGTCTCTGATTATTCTAACTCAGATTTAATTTACGAGATTATCATTCCTCTAATGTACGCCTTGAAAGCATTGACAATTATATCGTGGGTCGGCTTTTCCCTGTCCTCTGTCTACATTTGTATTGGTAAAGTTTTTGTTTTTCATTTATGTATTTAATTCATTTCGTGGTCTTGAGGATATACTCTGTTCATTCTCCATATTCTGCCGCTTACTGTATTTTCTGTTGGTGTAATTATGCATGATACCGGAGATTGATCTGATATCACTTTGTCATGGATTTTTGAACCCAGTAGGAGGGTTCAAGGCACTCCTGGTTGCCGGGAGTACATCCCACACCCTGAGGGTTTGCAATTAATCGCTGTCATGTTTGCTTCTTGGCAGAGGCGCCGTAAGTGGTGCTGACAATTTGTATTACAGAGTCCATCTCATGCATGGCTGGGCTGTCTGATGGGGCACAGGCCTAATGGGCTGAAGGGTGCAGGGGAGAGCAAGGGAAAGCAAGGGAGAGCACGAGAGCAAGGACCCTGAGAACAGAGCCGGACAGGAGGAGGCCGTGCTGACTGTGGTAATGTACAGGGATGAGCTAGCATTTATCACAGTCACACTACTGCACTACACACAGAGAGAGATGGATGCTGGCAGGCAGGTTAGGCAGGCAGATTAGACACACACACAAGTCCCAACCAAGTCCTCCAGAGTCTACCATTAACCATCCTGGCCAGTTGGTGTCCCCTGTTACCTGTTAGGGAGCTGTCTCCCAACAACACCTCCTCAGGGTCTCTGTGGGGAAGAACTCCAGTTCCCCCAGCCTGTGTCAGACAGACTCCTTATGTCCAAAATGGCTCCCCATTCCTTACATGGTGCACTACTTCTGGCCTCGGGTCAAAAGTAGTGCACTATATAGAGAATTGGGTGCCATTTGGGACGCAGAGGACTCCTCCTGTCTCTACCTACACCCTGTCTCCCCCTCAGCCTCCTCTAGTCTCCCCTTCAGTCTCCCCCTGTCTCCCCCTCAGCCTCCTCCTGTCTCTCCCTACACCCTGTCTCCCCCCTCAGCCTCCTCCTGTCTCCCCCTCAGCCTCCCCCTGTCTCCCCTCTCAGCCTCCCCCTGTCTCCCCTCTCAGCCTTTTCCTATCTCCCCCTCAGCCTCCCCTGTCTTCCCCCATCAGCCTCCCCCTGTCTTCCCCTCAGCCTCCCCCTGTCTACCCCCTCAGCCTCCCCCTGTCTCCTCCTCAACCTCCCCCTGTCTCCCCTCTCAGTCTCTTCCTATCTCCCCAAACAGCCTCCTCCTGTCTCTACCTACACCCTGTCTCCCCCTCAGCCTCCTCCTGTCTCTTCCTACACCCTGTCTCCCCCCTCAGCCTCCCCCTGTCTCCCCCTCAGCCTCCTCCTGTCTCTTCTAACACCCTGTCTCCCCCCTCAGACTCCCCCGGGCTCGCCCCTCAGCCTCCTCCTGTCTCCCCCCTCAGCCTCCTCCTGTCTCTCCCTATACCCTGTCTCCCCCCTCAGCCTCCCCCTGTCTCCCCCCTCAGCCTCCCCCTGTCTCCCCCTCAGCCTCCTCCTGTCTCTCCCTACAACCTGTCTCCCCCTCAGCCTTCCCGTGTCTCCCCCCTCAGCCTCCTCCTGTCTCCCCCTCAGCCTCCTTCTGTCTCTCCCTACATTCCGTCTCCCCCTCAGCCTCCCCCTGCCTCCCCCTCAGCCCCCCTCTGTCTCCCGCTCAGCCTTCTCCTGTCTCCCTTCAGCATCCCCCGTCTCCCCCTCAGCCTCTTGTCTCCCCCTCAGCCTCCCCCTGTCTCCCCCTCAGCCTCCTTCTGTCTCCCCCTCAGCCTCCTTCTGTCTCCCCCTCAGCCTGCTCCTGTCTCACCTCTCAGCCTCCCCCTGTCTCCCCCCTCCGCCTGCTCTTGTCTCCCACCTCATCCTTCCCCTGTCTCCCCCCTCAGCCTCCCCCTGTCTCCCCCTCAGCCTCCCTCTGTCTCCCCCTCAGCCTCCTCCTGTCTCCCCCTCAGCCTCCTTTTGTCTCTTCCTACACCCTGTCTCCCCCCTCAGCCTCCTCCTGTCTTCCACTCAGCCTCCTTCTGTCTCTTCCTACACCCTGTCTCCCGCCTCAGCCTCCTCCTGTCTCCCCCCTCAGCCTCCCCCTGTCTCCCCCTCAGCCACCTAATGTCTCCCCTCTCAGCCTGCTCCTGTCTCACCTCTCAGCCTCCCCCTGTCTCCCCCCTCCGCCTGCTCTTGTCTCCCCCCTCAGCCTACCCCTGTCTCCCCCTCAGCCTCCTCCTGTCTCCCCCTCAGCATCCTTCTTCATCCCCTCTCAACATCTCCCTGCCTCCCCCATTAGCATGTTCTTGTCTTCCCCTCTCAGCATCTCCTTGAGGGCCTCATGTTTCCCCTCTCCGCCTCCCTGTCTCCCCTCAGCCTCCCCCTGTCTCCCCCCTCAGCCTCCTCCTACCTCCCCCTGTCTCCCCCTCAGCCTCCTTCTGTCTCTTCCTACAGTCTGTCTCCCCCCTCAGCCTCCTCCTACCTCCCCCTGTCTCCCCCTCAGCCTCCTTCTGTCTCTTCCTACAGTCTGTCTCCCCCCTCAGCCTCCTCCTGTCTCCCCCTATACCCTGTCTCCCCCCTCAGCCTCCCCCTGTCTCCCCCCTCAGCCTCCCCCTGTCTCCCCCCTCAGCCTCCTCCTGTCTCTCCCTACAACCTGTCTCCCCCTCAGCCTTCCCGTGTCTCCCCCCTCAGCCTCCTCCTGTCTCCCCCTCAGCCTCCTTCTGTCTCTCCCTACATTCCGTCTCCCCCTCAGCCTCCCCCTGCCTCCCCCTCAGCCCCCCTCTGTCTCCCGCTCAGCCTCCTCCTGTCTCCCCCCTCAGCCTCCCCGTCTCCCCCCTCAGCCTTCTCCTGTCTCCCTTCAGCCTCCCCCGTCTCCCCCTCAGCCTCTTGTCTCCCCCTCAGCCTCCCCTGTCTCCCCCTCAGCCTCCTTCTGTCTCCCCCTCAGCCTCCTTCTGTCTCCCCCTCAGCCTGCTCCTGTCTCACCTCTCAGCCTCCCCCTGTCTCCCCCCTCCGCCTGCTCTTGTCTCCCACCTCATCCTTCCCCTGTCTCCCACCTCAGCCTCCCCCTGTCTCCCCCTCAGCCTCCCTCTGTCTCCCCCTCAGCCTCCTCCTGTCTTCCACTCAGCCTCCTTCTGTCTCTTCCTACACCCTGTCTCCCGCCTCAGCCTCCTCCTGTCTCCCCCCTCAGCCTCCCCGTCTCCCCCCTCCGCCTGCTCTTGTCTCCCCCCTCAGCCTACCCCTGTCTCCCCCTCAGCCTCCTCCTGTCTCCCCCTCAGCATCCTTCTTCATCCCCTCTCAACATCTCCCTGCCTCCCCCATTAGCATGTTCTTGTCTTCCCCTCTCAGCATCTCCTTGAGGGCCTCATGTTTCCCCTCTCAGCCTCCCTGTCTCCCCTCAGCCTCCCCCTGTCTCCCCCCTCAGCCTCCTCCTACCTCCCCCTGTCTCCCCCTCAGCCTCCTTCTGTCTATTCCTACAGTCTGTCTCCCCCCTCAGCCTCCTCCTACCTCCCCCTGTCTCCCCCTCAGCCTCCTTCTGTCTCTTCCTACAGTCTGTCTCCCCCCTCAGCCTCATCCTACCTCCCCCTGTCTCCCCCTCAGCCTCCTCCTGCCTCACCTCTTAGCCTCCTCCTGTCTCCCCTCTCAGCCTCCTCCTGCCTCACCTCTTAGCCTCCTCTTGTCTCCCCTCTCAGCCTCCTCCAGTCTCCCCCCTCAGCCTCCTCCAGTCTCCCTTCTCAGCCTCCCCCTGTCCCCCCCCTCAGCCTCCTCCTGTCTCCCCCCTCAGCCTCCCCGTGCTCCCCACTCTTAGCCTCCCCCAAATTCCTTCTGTCTCCCCTCTCAGCCTCCTCCTGTCTCCCCTCTCAGCCTCCTCCTGACTCCCCTCTCAGCCTCCTCCTGACTCCCCTCTCAACCTACCCCTATCTCCCCCTCTTAGCCTCCCACTGTCTCCCCCCTCAGCCTCCTCCTGTCTCCCCCCTCAGCCTCCTCCTGTCTCCCCCCTCTTAGCCTCCCCCAAATTCCTCCCGTCTCCCCTATCAGCCTCCTCCTGACTCCCCTCTCAGCCTACCCCTGTCTCCCCCTCTTAGCCTCCTCCTCCTGTCTCCCCCTCTTAGCCTCCTCCTGTCTCCCCTCTCAGCCTCCCCCTGTCTCCCCCCTCAGCCTCCCCCTGTCTCCCCCCTTATCCTCCTCCTGTCTCCCCCTCTCAGCCTCCTCCTGTATCCCCTTCTCAGCCTCCTCTTGTCGGCCCCCTAGCCGTATAGTGTAATTGGATCAAGCCTTGCTGATCACCCCCCATTACCTGGACTGACAGGACCTGTCTGGGATGGTTTCACACAGGATGACTAGCAAAAGGAACACAGAAAGAGATAGGGGATGGGAGAGAGAGACGGAGAGAGACGAGATAGTGTGCGTGCCTGCCTGCCTGTGTGTGTGTGTGTATGTATGTATGTGTGTATATGTGTGTGTGCATGTGTATATTTGTGTCTGTGTATATGTGTGTGGTCCAAAACGGTTTTGTCTTCCTCCACAGATTCATCTGACTACAAAGGGAATGGATGGATAATAATGCCTCCGTTGCCTAAATTTAACGACCTGCTGTGAATGAACTCAAACTGCTACACTTCCTGTTAGAACGTTAGGCCTCAGTCAAACATCATTCTCCTGCAAGACACGACTCATTGCTCATTAAAACAAACGCATCATGTGGATGCGTTTGTTAGCCGGAAGCTCTGGACTGGGAACCGTCGCCTGAAGCTCTGGACTGGGAACCGTCGCCTGAAGCTCTGGACTGGGAACCGTCGCCTGAAGCTCTGGACTGGGAACCGTCGCCTGAAGCTCTGGACTGGGAACCGTCGCCTGAATCTCTGGACTGGGAACCGTCGCCTGAAGATCTGGACTGGGAACCGTCGCCTGAAGCTCTGGACTGGGAACCGTCGCCTGAAGCTCTGGACTGGGAACCGTCGCCTGAAGCTCTAGACTGGGAACCGTCGCCGGAAGCTCTGGACTGGGAACCGTCGCCGGAAGCTCTGGACTGGGGACCGTCGCCTGAAGCTCTGGACTGGGAACCGTCGCCTGAAGCTCTAGACTGGGAACCGTCGCCGGAAGCTCTGGACTGGGAACCGTCGCCTGAAGCTCTGGACTGGGAACCGTCGCCTGAAGCTCTAGACTGGGAACCGTCGCCGGAAGCTCTGGACTGGGAACCGTCGCCGGAAGCTCTGGACTGGGGACCGTCGCCGGAAGCTCTCGACTGGGGACCGTCGCCGGAAGCTCTGGACTGGGGACCGTCGCCGGAAGCTCTGGACTGGGAACCGTCGCCTGAAGCTCTGGACTGGGAACCGTCGCCTGAAGCTCTGGACTGGGAACCGTCGCCTGAAGCTCTGGACTGGGAACCGTCGCCTGAAGCTCTGGACTGGGAACCGTCGCCTGAAGCTCTGGACTGGGAACCGTCGCCTGAAGCTCTGGACTGGGAACCGTCGCCTGAAGCTCTGGACTGGGAACCGTCGCCTGAAGCTCTGGACTGGGAACCGTCGCCCGAAGCTCTGGACTGGGAACCGTCGCCGGAAGCTCTGGACTGGGAACCGTCGCCTGAAGCTCTGGACTGGGAACCGTCGCCGGAAGCTCTGGACTGGGAACCGTCGCCGGAAGCTCTGGACTGGGAACCGTCGCCTGAATCTCTGGACTGGGAACCGTCGCCTGAACCTCTGGACTGGGAACCGTCGCTTCAAGCTCTGGACTGGGAACCGTCGCCTGAAGCTCTGGACTGGGGACCGTCGCCTGAAGCTCTGGACTGGGGACCGTCGCCTGAAGCTCTGGACTGGGGACCGTCGCCTGAAGCTCTGGACTGGGGACCGTCGCCTGAAGCTCTGGACTGGGGACCGTCGCCTGAAGCTCTGGACTGGGGAACGTCGCCTGAAGCTCTGGACTGGGAACCGTCGCCTGAAGCTCTGGACTGGGAACCGTCGCCTGAAGCTCTGGACTGGGAACCGTCGCCTGAAGCTCTGGACTGGGAACCTTCGCCTGAAGCTCTGGACTGGGAACCGTCGCCTGAAGCTCTGTACTGGGAACCGTCGCTTGAAGCTCTGTACTGGGAACCGTCGCCTGAAGATCTGGACTGGGAACCGTCGCCTGAAGCTCTGGACTGGGAACCGTCGCCTGAAGCTCTGGACTGGGAACCGTCGCTTGAAGCTCTGGACTGGGAACCGTCGCTTGAAGCTCTGTACTGGGAACCGTCGCCTGAAGCTCTGGACTGAGAACCGTCGCTTGAAGCTCTGGACTGGGGAACGTCGCCTGAAGCTCTGGACTGGGAACCGTCGCCTGAAGCTCTGGACTGGGAACCGTCGCCTGAAGCTCTGGACTGGGAACCGTCGCCTGAAGCTCTGGACTGGGAACCTTCGCCTGAAGCTCTGGACTGGGAACCGTCGCCTGAAGCTCTGTACTGGGAACCGTCGCTTGAAGCTCTGTACTGGGAACCGTCGCCTGAAGATCTGGACTGGGAACCGTCGCCTGAAGCTCTGGACTGGGAACCGTCGCCTGAAGCTCTGGACTGGGAACCGTCGCTTGAAGCTCTGGACTGGGAACCGTCGCTTGAAGCTCTGTACTGGGAACCGTCGCCTGAAGCTCTGGACTGAGAACCGTCGCTTGAAGCTCTGGACTTGGAACCGTCGCCTGAAGCTCTGTACTGGGAACCATCGCCTGAAGCTCTGGACTGGGAACCGTCGCCTGAAGCTCTGGACTGGGAACCGTCGCCTGAAGCTCTGGACCGGGAACCGTCGCCTGAAGCTCTGGACCGGGAACCGTCGCCTGAAGCTCTGGACCGGGAACCGTCGCCTGAAGCTCTGGACCGGGAACCGTCGCCTGAAGCTCTGGACTGGGAACCGTCGCCTGAAGCTCTGAACTGGGAACCGTCGCCTGAAGCTCTGGACTGGGAACCGTCGCCTGAAGCTCTGGACTGGGAACCGTCGCCTGAAGCTCTGGACTGGGAACCGTCGCCTGAAGCTCTGGACTGGGGATTGTCGCAGGAAGCCTGGTGCGTGGGGGTGGCACTGGTGGTACCGGACTGGTGACACACACTTCAGGGCGAGTGCGGGGAGAAGGCACAGGACGTACCTGACTGGGAAGGCGCACTTGAGGGAGAGTGTGAGGAGCAGGCACAGGACGTACCGGACTGGGGACACGCACTCAGGGAGAATGCGAGGAGGAGACACAGGACGTACTGGGCTGTGGAGGCGCACTGGAGACCTGGTGCGTAGAACCGGCATAACTTCTACTGGAACAATGTTGTGGAGGCGTACATCAGGGCGAGTACGGGGAGCAGGCACAGGACTTACCGGACTGGGGAGGTGCACTGGAGGCCAGATGCGTGAAACTGGTGCAGATGACACCGGACTGGTGTCACGCTCCTCCGCATGCCCACGCCAGCACTGCAGCACTCTCATCACCACCGTCTCTCTCCGGAATCTTTCGACAAGTTCCTCCTTCGACTCCCTGACGGTCTCTGGCTCATTCCTCGGCTCCGCCGACCACCCTATGTGCTGTCTCTGTGGCCGACCGCCCCTTGTGCTGTCTCTGTGGCCGACCGCCCTTGTGCTGTCTCTGTGGCCGACCGCCCCTTGTGCTGTCTCTGTGGCCGACCGCCCCTTGTGCTGTCTCTGTGGCCGACTGCCCCTTGTGCTGTCTCTGTGGCCGACCGCCCCTTGTGCTGTCTCTGTGGCCGACCGCCCCTTGTGCTGTCTCTGTGGCCGACCGCCCCTTGTGCTGTCTCTGTGGCCGACCGCCCCTTGTGCTGTCTCTGTGGCCGACCGCCCCTTGTGCTGTCTCTGTGGTCGACCGCCCCTTGTGCTGTCTCTGTGGCCGTGAACCCCTGCATCGTCGCTGTCCTCGCTTCTCTCCCTGCGTCTGCTTCCACGGAAGGCTTTCGTCTCCAGCCATAATTTCCTCCCAAGTCCAGGATGTCTTCTCCTCCTTTATCTCCTCCCATACCCAGGATACCTTCTCCTCCTGAGATGTTGAGTTCCAAGTAATTTTATTGATAAAGTGAAACTTAAAGACAAAAAACAAATAAACAACAAACTAACAACCAACCGTGACTACAGAGATGCTACATGTACTAACTCAAAATACAATATCCCACAAACACAGGTGGGAACAAACACTACTTAAATATGATACCCAATTAGAGACAACAATTACCAGCTGCCTCTAATTGGGAATCATACAAATCACCAACATAGAAACATGAAAACTAGAACACCTACATAGAAATAATAAACTAGTCTAACCCCCAGTCACACCCTGACCTACACCACCATAGAAAATAACGTCTCTCTATGGTCAGAACGTGACACTCGTTTTACTGTGGATATAGATACTTTTGTACCTGTTTCCTCCAGCATCTGCACAATGTCCTTTGCTGTTGTTCTGTGATTGATTTGCACGTTTCGCACCAAAGTACGTTCATCTCTAGGAGACAGAACACGTCTCCTTCCTGAGTGGTATGGCAGCTGTGTTTATACTTGCGTACTATGTTTTGTCCAGATGAATGTGGTACCTTCAGGCTTTTGGAAATTGCTCCCAAGGATGAACCAGACTTGTGGAGGTCTACAATTTTTTTTCTGAGGTATTGGCTGATTTCTTTTGATTTTCCCATGATGTCAAGCAAAGAGGCACTGAGTTTGAAGGTAGGCCTTGAAATACATCCACAGGTACACATCCAATTGACTCAAATGATGTCAATTAGCCTATCAGAAGATTCTAAAGCCATTACATAATTTTCTGGAATTTTAAAGGCACAGTCAACTTAGTGTATGTAAACTTCTGACTCACTGGAATTGTGATACAGTGAATCATAAGTTAAATAATCTGTATGTAAACAATTGTTGGAAAAATTACTTGTGTCATGCACAAAGTAGATGTCATAACTGACTTGCCAAAACTATAGTTTGTGAACAAGACATTTGTGGAGTGGTTGAAAAACCTAAGTGTATGTAAACTTCTGACTTCAACTGTATGTCAAATCAAAGTTTAATTGTCACGTGCGCCGAACACAACAGGTGTTCGAACACAACCTTACAGTGAAATGCTTACTTACAGGCTCTAACCAACAGTGCAATTTGTAAGTGAAAAAAGGTATTAGGTGAACAATAGTTAAGTAATGGAATGAAAACAACAGTTAAAAAGACAGTGAAAAATAACAGTATATATGCAGACATATATCTTCCCCTTCTCTCTCTCTCTCTTTCCCCCCACTATTTTCTATCTTTCACCAATAACAAATACAACTCTTCATCAGATTACAGCCGTGGTTTTCCAAGGCCATCGTCCCCACACTTAGAAACTTGAGCGGGTGGCTAGCATATCTCGGACTGCGTGTCTAACAAATCAACAGATTGAGATTGGCGTTACACACCATTAAATGCCCCACAAAAGACACAGCTATTCAAGGAAAAAATGAAGACCTTTCCTGAATTTCTATATGTTTCACTCACACAACTATTTCAGAGAGACCTTCACTTCTCGCTCTCTGCCGTCAAGCGCCAGTCAAAAATGCCACATCTCAGAATTGAAGACGTGACAGTTATTGAGATGAATTGGAGTCAGGACTGCCATGGTTGGACAGGAGTCACCCACGCCTGTAATAAGTCACAACTCATTATGCCTGTCGCCCACACAACACCTACCTAGTCTATAGAGGGATGGGAATCAACATTCTAATAATAAGACCACATATAGCCTATGTTGTCGGCTTTGCAGTTTGAAAATGATACTTTTTGCCGTTTTGAAATGTACATTAACACCAAAGGAATGGTTGTAAATGGTTGTACATCTCTTTTGTTTCGATACAACACACTCCCATCCTAAGAGAGCGTTACTCCCTGACCAATGGAGTGAGGCCATATGATTTCACCGCATGTTTATTTATTTATTTGTTTGCTTTAATAACATCTCCAGCTGCCTCTGTGGAGCCTGGTCCACCCCCATCCAGCAGCAGGGGTTTGTGGGAAAGGTCATCCACTCATCCACTCTGGATAATTTCATATTAATGGTAATGTGTGGAGTGATGGATTCTGTCTGGTGGCTAGTCAACCGACTCCATTTCTTATTTCATGCACTCCTACATTAATTTGACTCTCAAGCAAGGTAATAACCAGGCCAAAGAGTTCAGTGCATTTGGTAAGTATTCAGACTCGTTGGCTTTTTCCACATTTTGTTATGTTACAGCCTTATTCTAAAATGGATTAAATGATTTTCTTTCTTCATCAATCTGCATACAATACCCCATAATGACAAATATAAAAACAGGTATTTAGAAATGTTGCAAATTTATAAAAAATAAAAAATGAAACAGAAATAACACATTTACATAAGTATTCAGACCCTTTACTCAGTAAAAGCACCTTTGGCAGCAATTAGGGCCTTGAGTCTTCTTGGGTATGACCCTACAAGCTTGGCACACCTGTACTTGGTGAGTTTTTCCCATTCTTCTCTGCAGATCCTCGCAAGCTCTGTCAAGTTGGATGGGGAGCGTCGCTGAACAGCTTTTTTCAGGCCTCTCCAGAGGTGTTCAATCGGGATCAAGTCCGGGATCTGACTGGGCCATTCAAGGCCATTCAGAGACTTGTCCCAAAGCCACTCCTGCGTTGTCTTGGTTGTGTGCTTAGGGTTTTTGTCCTGTAGGAAGGGGAACCTTTGCCCCACTCTGAGGTCCTGAGAACTCTGGAGCAGGTTTTCATCAAGGGTCTTTTCTCCATTAATTTTTACCTCAATCCTGACTAGTCTCCAAGTCCCTGCCCCATGAAAACATTCCCACAGCATGATCCTGCCACCACCATGTTTCACAGTACGGATGGTGCCAGGTTTCCTCCAGACATGATGCTTGGCATTCAGACCAAGGAGTTCAATCTTGGATTCATCAGACCAGAGAATCTTGTTTTTCATGGTCTGATAGTCTTTTAGGTGCTTGTTTGTCAAACTCCAAGCGGGTGGTTTCCGTCTGGCCACTCTACCATAAAGGCCTGATTGATGGACTGCTGCAGAGATGGTTGTCCTTCTGGAATGTTCTCCCATTACCACAGAGGAACTCTGGAGCTCTGTCTGAGTGACCATTGGGTTCTTGGTCGCCTCCCTGACCAAGGCCCTTCTCCCCCGATTGCTCAGTTTGGCCGGGTGGCCAGCTCTAGGAAGTGTCCTGGTGGTTCCAAACTTCTTCCATTTAAGAATGATGGAGGCCACTGTGTTCTTGGGGACCTTCAATGCTGCAGACATTTTTTGGTACCCTTCCCCAGATCTGTATATATCAGAGCCTGTTGTTCAGACGTGTATGTGCCCTCTCATTGGCTAGAATGTCCCCGTCTGATCCCGCCTCCTCAGGCCTGCCTTCCACCATTGCAGACATTTATTCCCATTGTTAGAGTGTTCAGTCCAGTATCTTGTCGATATATAGATAATCTTTGATCACTAACACTAGCCATCACTAGCTAACAGGGAAAAAAGGTGCTAGGTTGCTAACTTGATTCATCATGTAAACGGACTACTGAAGTTAAAAAGCATTGTATTGGTAGAAATGTGGTCCAGAGAAAGTTTCTTAACACCATATTTTTTGCACCAGTCTCAGCACTTTTCCTTTCAAATCCAAATTGAGATTGACTTTCACATTTAAACCTATGTGTTTGCCTGTGCCTGTGTGTATGAGTGAGTATATTTCCATAATATACATGTGTAGATCTGTGTGTGTTTGTTTCTGAGCTCAGGATTTGTCTTTCAGGTCTCCTGGGAGAAATATATAGATATATGGATATGTGCACATGTTTAATATGTATACCAGAGTAGGCCTGAGCATCCTTTCATTCATACATCATTCAGCCTATTTCTGCCCACCTGTACTCTCTCTCTCTCTGAATTAACTGAAGAGTGGATAGTATGCATCCCTGGGGGATGCCGGTAATTGTGTTATAGATATGGACAATTCATACCTTTAGGATTGTGTGTGTGTGTGTGTGTGTGTGTGTGTGTGTGTGTGTGTGTGTGTGTGTGTGTGTGTGTGTGTGTGTGTGTGTGTGTGTGTGTGTGTGTGTGTGTGTGTGTGTGTGTGTGTGTGTGTGTGTTGTTCCCTGTGACCATTTTATCTCTGCTCCGTTTGGAATAAACACTCAATATATGAAGGCGAAATGGTATCAATCACCAGCATTAAAAATGTATCATCACATAATGATTGAAATGAGACCAGCAGTTTACAGTAGCACTTTGACATGCACAGTTTGGTATTTAATCAAAGCAGGAATGTGGTTTTGGGGGGAAATACATTTTTCAAAAATCAGAAAAGAAATCAGTCAAATCTGTCATTTTATTTTCATTTGCAGATTATACCATTTTAAAATGTTGAAAATACAAGGAATCGACCTCCCATCATATTCACTCTACTTCCTAGTCCGTTACCAAAGGTGATTAGAGGACAGCATGGACATGGAACCCATTCCTATTCTCTGAGTGTCCTGCTGTCAAAACCACTGCCTGATGAATAGCTAGCGATGCTAGGCTACAGTACGTGCTACAGTACATCTTAGTCATCACTGTGTTGGCTGGAATGTTGAGTGGCTCGCGGTTAGCCACACGCTAACACATTTGTGTGCTTCATTAGTGTTGTCTGTCAGCATCGAGTGTGACGATTACTCAACAGAGTTCATTTGCATAAGCTGTGGCATCGGGTCACAGGATTTACACACAGGCACACACACACACAGTTGTTCTCACAGACGTGGATTGGAGAGGGTCACAACATTGACGCAAAATATTCACATACACATGTATGCACACACACAAAAACACACACACACGCACACAAACACTCTTCTCTTACCATCACTTACTCTCTGTCTGTTACCCATGCAACCCACCCACACCCTGGGTCCCACGTTGGCAGGGGAGCGAGAAGGCAGACAGGTTCACAGGAATGATGTGGTGTCATGGGCAGGGTCACAGCAATGGCATTGATCCTCCACTGGCAGATTATCCCTCTGGGCATAGCCGTCTGGGTAATGAAGTCTGTCACTTATCATTTAAGACACTGGGAGTGTGACACGTACGAGGCCTCTACCTCACAGCAGGGATGCCCCTCACTGTTATCTCTATCTCCCACTGTCTGTCTGTCTGTCTGTCTGTCTGTCTGTCTGTCTGTCTGTCTGTGTCTGCGCTCTCTCTCCTTTAGTCATTCACTCTATCTGTATATCTCTGTCTTGTGATGACCCTTTCGTTCTGTACACCAGTCTCTTGCTGTTTTTTTTTCTCAGTCCTTGCCTCTCTCTTTCTGTTTATCTGTAAAGGTCATCTCATCTTCTGTCCTTCTCTTCACTCTGTCTTTTCCTCAAATTTTCTCTCCCCCATTCTCTCTCTTTCTCTTTCTTTCTCTCTCTTGCTCGGTCTTTCCCTCTCTTCCCCCATCTCTGCCCCCCCCTCTCTCTCTTTCTCTCTCTCTTTCTCTCTCTCTCTCTCGCTCACTCTCTCTCGCTCACTCTCTCTCACTCACTCTCTCTGTCCCTCTCTTTTATCCTCTAAGTGACAGCACAGTGAGCGTAACTCTAATAAATCTCCCTCTTTACCCACCTCCTCACCCCCTGACCCCCCCCCCCCCCATCCCCCGCCTGCTCAAATGGCAGCGGTAGGCCAGAGTAATTCATCACCTTTTCCTCCCCCCCTTTAAGCCGTATAAATCTCCTGCTCTGCTATCGACTGAGCAGCCTCACATGTTTATCCCTTCCATCAGTCTAGCCATGTCTACAGCTACTTCTCATTTTCCTTGACCCTCTCAATGGCTCAGGCCGCTGGGCTAGTTCTCAATTTTCTTTGTCTGCAGACAGGCAGACAGACAAATAGGCAGGCAGGCAGGCAGGCAGGCAGGCAGGCAGGCAGGCAGGCAGGCAGGCAGGCAGGCAGGCAGGCAGGTAGACAGGCAGGGAGACAGGCAGGCAGAGAGACAGGCAGGGAGACAGGCAGGCAGGGAGACAGGCAGGCAGGGAGACAGGCAGACAGGGAGACAGGGAGACAGGCAGGCAGGGAGACAGGGAGACAGGCAGGCAGGGAGACAGGCAGGGAGGCAAGCAGACATACACACAGACAGGCAGACAGGCAGGCAGACAGCCAGACAGACACAGACAAGCAGGCAAGCAATCATACAGACAGGCAGACAGGCAGGCAGACAGGCAGACAGACAGAGACTAAAAACGACCCCCTCCAGGGGACCTCTGTTTAATGGTCAGTGCAGATCAAAAACTTAGAAAGACAACTTCACAACCCAAAAGCCACTTTTAGAATGGGCAGCGCCATTGAGGACTTTCACCGTTTTGAGGTAGTCAACTGGGTGGGACTTCCTGTTGGTTAAGGAAAGATCCCATAATTCCATCCAGGCCATCAGGAGGCATCAGCCAATTAATTATACCTGTGAGCAAACATTCTAAAACTGTAGGTGGCAGTAAATCGCCAAACAACACACTCCAGGTGGCATTATGCACTCTTTCAGTTTGTTTACCAACTCATAGAAGTAGTAGAATAGGAAAATGGATGACTTCAAAATGGAGATGGCCTCAATGGCACTGCCCGTGCTCTCACAGGTGCCATTTTGGGACAGATACAAAGATGAGTTGTCTATCTATCTCTATGGTGTCAGTGGAAGAGATGAGGACAGGAGGCTACTGTGGACTACTGAGGGTTAGTATCAGCATGAGGTGTTTTCTCCTTCTCACGTTTGTTGTCATCAGAAGCAGCAATGTTCTGTCAAAGGTTTTATCCCTGAGGAGAGTCCATTCTGAATACAGTATCAGCTTAACATTGTATAGGTATATACAGTAGCATTTGATATATTATTAGCTTTATGTTTTGTTGATGCAGAGAGTCATGATCCAGAAATTCATGATCCAGAGAGTCATGATCCAGAGATCATGATCCAGAGAGTCATGATCCATAAAGTCATGATCCAGAGAGTCATGATCCTCTGCTCAGTTAGTGGAGAATGGTGCTTGTAACACCAGGATAGTGGGTTCGATTCCTGGGTCCACCCACACATATATACAAAAGGTATGCATGCATGACTATAAGTTACTGGATAATAGCGTTTGCTAAATGGCATATACTATGATAAGCTACTTTGATGGTGTAACAAAGACCCCAGATTAAGTCCCATGCAGATAGAGTTGTTCTAGAAAAGACTATTCATCAACAGTTATACAACTCTATAATGATCTGGAATATACCCCATTGATGACTCCAGGTGGGCTTTTAGGATCCCAGATCTGTTCCTCTTTTAGCCCTGTCCCCTCCTCCCCTCCTCCCCTCCTTCTCTCCTCCTCTCCTTCTTTCCTCCTCTCCTCCTCTCCTCCCCTCCTTCCCTCCTCCTCTCCCCCCTTCTCTCCTCCCCTCTTTCTCTCCTCCCCCCCTTCTCTCCTCCCCTCTTTCTCTCCTCCCCTCTTTCTCTCCTCCCCTCCTTCTCTCCTCCCCTCCTCCCCTCCTCCTCTCCTCCCCTCCTCCCCTCCTCCTCTCCTCCCCTCCTCCCCTCCTCCCCTCCTCCCCTCTTTCTCTCCCCTCTTTCTCTCCTCCCCTCTTTCTCTCCTCCCCTCTTTCTCTCCTCCCCTCCTCCTCTCCTCCCCTCCTCCTCCTCTCCTCTCCTCCCCTCCCCTCCTCCTCTCCTCCCCTCCCCTCCTCCTCTCCTCCCCTCCCCTCCTTCTCTCCTCCCCTCCCCTCCTCCCCTCCTTCTCTCCTCCCCTCCTCCCCTCCTCCTCTCCTCCCTTCCTCCCCTCCTCCTCTCCTCCTCCCTTATTTATCTCCTCCCCTCTTTCTCTCCTCCCCTCTTTCTCTCCTCCCCTCCTCCCCTCCCCTCCTCCCCTCCTTCTCTCCTCCCCTCCTCCCCTCCTCCGCTCCTCCCCTTCTTTCTCTCCACCCCTCTTTCTCTCCTCCCCTCTTTCTCTCCTCCCCTCTTTCTCTCCTCCCCTCCTCCCCTCCTCCCCTCCTTCTCTCCTCCCCTCCTCCCCTCCTTCTCTCCTCCACTCCTCCCCTCCTTCTTTCCTCCCCTCCTTCTCTCCTCCTCTCCTCCCCTCCTTCTCTCCTTCCCTCCTCCCCTCCTTCTCTCCTCCCCTCCTCCCCTCCTCCTTCTCTCCTCCACTCCTCCCCTCCTCCCCTCCTCCCCTCCTCCTCTCCTCCCCTCCTCTCCTCCCCTCCTCCCCCCCTTCTCTCCTCCCCTCCCCTCCTCCCCTCCTCCCCTCCTTCTCTCCTCCCCTCCCTCCTTCTCTCCTCCTCTCCTCCTCTCCTCCCCTCCTCCCCTCCTCCCCTCCTCCACTCCTCCCCTCCTTCTCTCCTCCTCTCCTCCCCTCCTTCTCTCCTTCCCTCCTCCCCTCCTCCTTCTCTCCTCCACTCCTCCCCTCCTTCTCTCCTCCCCCCTTCTCTCCTCCTCCCCTCCTCCCCTCCTCCCCTCCTCCCCTCCTCTCCTCTTCTCCTCCCCTCCTTCTCTCCTCCCCTCCTCCCCTCCTCCCCTCCTTCTCTCCTCCCCTCCTCCCCTCCTCCCCTCCTTCTCTCCTCCCATCTATCCTCAGCCCTGTGTGGGAGAAGAAAATCAATATGAGATGGAGAGGAGAGTGCAGGGAAGTATAGTTAATATCACCATAATGCATCATCATTATACAACGGTCTGAAAAACCAGGCCGTATTTCAGCCAGGAATAATTTTTCCCCCATAATTGAGATTCAGTGTTTTTAGCTTTTTGCTAATGGGGTTGTCAAGGTGAGAGACCATCAACAGAAAAAACATGTGGTGAGAAAGTGAAAACCTGTAAACTAATTACAGTGTGGTGTGTGTGTATGTGTGTGATGGGTGTGATGTGTGTGTCTGTGCCCATGTGTAGGTGTGTAGTGTGTGTGTGTGTGTGTCAGTGCCCGTGTGTGGTGATGGGCAATTCTCAAGCACTTACTGGTGATGGAGCTGGCGAGTAGCTTGGCCACCTCATCACCAGCCACCCAGGGAGCAGTGAATATGAGTGGGAGGCCAGGTCCTCATGCAGGCTGAGTGGAGGGAATGGTCTCTGCTCTGGGGGCCAGTGTCAGAGAGAAAGAGAGAGAGAGGAGGCCCTAAAGGCTACAACTCTAGTCTAACACCTACTGTAACTCTAGAAGTCCTCCTGACTTCAAAGTCTGGAATGGCTCTTTGATGTTGTTGGTTTGATATGTCGATAATGGTTGGCCCTTCTCTGTGGCTTTCTCACTTAAGGGCTTGTAAGTAAGCATTTCACTGTAAGGTCTACCTACACCTGTTGTATTCAGCATTTCACTGTAAGGTCTACCTACACCTGTTGTATTCAGCATTTCACTGTAAGGTCTACCTACACCTGTTGTATTCAGCATTTCACTGTAAGGTCTACCTACACCTGTTGTATTCAGCATTTCACTGTAAGGTCTACCTACACCTGTTGTATTCAGCATTTCACTGTAAGGTCTACCTACACCTGTTGTATTCAGCATTTCACTGTAAGGTCTACCTACACCTGTTGTATTCAGCATTTCACTGTAAGGTCTACCTACACCTGTTGTATTCAGCATTTCACAGTAAGGTCTACCTACACCTGTTGTATTCGGCATTTCACTGTAAGGTCTACCTACAACTGTTGTATTCAGCATTTCACTGTAAGGTCTACCTACACCTGTTGTATTCAGCATTTCACTGTAAGGTCTACCTACACCTGTTGTATTCAGCATTTCACTGTAAGGTCTACCTACACCTGTTGTATTCAGCATTTCACTGTAAGGTCTACCTACACCTGTTGTATTCAGCATTTCACTGTAAGGTCTACCTACACCTGTTGTATTCAGCATTTCACTGTAAGGTCTACCTACACCTGTTGTATTCGGCGCGTGTGACAAATAAAATATAATTTGATTTGAAGAGTTGATTGACGTACCGGTGCATCAATCTAAGTTGCATGACAAAACAATCAAAATCCATCAGTTGAAATTAGAGGTATCAGTTTTTTTTGCATTGGATGCATCTCAATCAACTACATCCGCCAGCCTCGTGTTTCCTCATCTGTGTTAAAAGGTGGCAGAGCTAGAGCGATGTTTATCAGACCATGAGACATCCCGAATATCGGTCTATCTGTAGCGTCCAAACGGTTTGACCTACAAACTTGGAAAGGGGAGACTCTCATGAACATGATAGTTCTCAAGAACATGATAGTGTTGTCCTTGTCAGGAGACTCGTCTGAAGTAGGTACCGTCAATACGCCAACTTCTGTTTGGTAGCATCCGAATCGATTGGGACTCTACTACAAAATACATTAATATATATATATATTAGGGTCACATTTTTGTGGTATATATATATATATATATATATATATATATATGTCACGACTTCCGCCGAGGTTGGTCCCTCTCCTTGTTCGGACGGCATTCGGCGGTTGAAGTCACCGACCTTCTAGACATCTCTGATCCTCTTTTCATTTTCCTTTGGTTTTGTCTTGTCTTGTATCACACCTGGTTTCAATCCCATCAATTACATGGGATTATATATATATATATATATATATATATATATTTTCATTATATTTTCACTGCCGTTCAAAAGTTTGCGGTCACCTAGAAATGTCCTTGTTTTTGAAAGAAAGGCACTTTTTTTTTACAACATTAACAATGTCTACACTGTATTTCTGATCAATTTGATGTTATTTTAATGGACAAAAAAAATGATTTTCTTTCAAAAACAAGGACATTTCTAAGTGACCCCAAACTTTTGAACATTATATTATATGTATATATGTATATACATAAACCCATTATTTTATTGTTCTGTTTTCCGGTGTTTTTTTTGTTATTAATTAAACTGCGCCGTTTGGAAACAAAGTTTTTTCTGTCCTGCGTCTGACTTCTCTGCCGCCAGTACGCACCCCTTACACCCCTTACACCCCTTACACTCCTTACACTCCTTGCACCCCCTTGCACCCCCTTGCACCCCCTTGCACTCCCTTGCACTCCCTTGCACCCCTTGCACCCCTTACACTCCTTACACCCATTACACCCATTACACCCCCGTACACCCCCGTACACCCCCCTTACACCCCTTACACCCCTTACACCCCCTTACACCCCTTACACCCATTACACCCATTACACCCCCTTACACCCCCGTACACCCCCGTACACCCCCGTACACCCCCTTACACCCCTTACACCCCCTTACACCCCTTACACCCCTTACACCCCCTTACACCCCTTACATCCCCTTACACCCCTTACACCCCTTACACTCCTTACACCCCTTACACCCCTTACACCCCCTTACACCCCTTACACCCCTTACACCCCTTACACTCCTTACACCCCTTACACCCCTTACACTCCTTACACCCCTTACACCCCCTTACACCCCTTACACCCCTTACACTCCTTACACCCCTTACACCCCTTACACTCCTTACACCCCTTACACCCCTTACACTCCTTACACCCCTTACACCCCCTTACACTCCTTACACCCCTTACACCCCTTACACTCCTTACACCCCTTACACCCCCTTACACTCCTTACACTCCTTACACCCCTTACACTCCTTACACCCCTTACACCCCTTACACTCCTTACACCCCTTACACCCCTTACACTCCTTACACCCCTTACACTCCTTACACCCCTTACACCCCCTTACACTCCTTACACTCCTTACAAAAACCCTGTTTACTTTCCTTTTGGCCATTTATGAATGTGTTATTCACAGCGTTTCTAAGGGCTTTAGTAGTAAAGGCCCAAATAAATATTTAATCAAAGGAATTATTTTATATAGTTTTGGTATACCCAAAGGAGTCCTAAAATTCTAAATCAAATAGCTAAATGATCCATAGTATGACCATCTTAAAACAATTCCACGGCAGCTTAGCAACCCCACCCCCCCAGCGTCTTAGACGGCTTCCTTTCCAGACCAGTGTGTCACAGCTCTGCCTGTGTCGTGAGTCTGTGTGCTACACAACTCTAGGACCCCGGATCAATCAACCCCAGATACCACTTACTCAGGGTCTTTTACTCTGCCAGCATGTCTGAAGGGCCATGGTATTGACGTTTTGTTTCACACATTACAGATTGTATATTTATTATGCCTGTTACACTGTAGATACGCTATGTTTATCCTCACAGTATATCCTTGCAGGAAGAATCATTTGTCTTTCCCACCAACCGGAAAACCATGTCACCAGTTCTGATTGAACAGGGCTCTACTGTACTGTTACAGCAGGTATACTTGCTCAGACAGTACCTCCCCTCTCCTCTCTCCTCTCCCCTCTTGTGGCCAGTGCTAAGGGCCAGTGGTCTGTGTTGGAGGCCTCCACTATGGGGGTGTTGGCCTAGCTGCCTGATTGACTGTCTGGGGCAGCTGCTGCTGTGTTGCTGTGCTACTGTGCTGATCTCAGGCCTAGCAGTAATGAGAATGCCAGCTGCGTCTCTCTGCTTGGGTTGGTTCACTAAAAAGCATGGCCATCACAACAGGGGCCAAACACGACAGGTAGGCTGCTGGTTCAGCAAGAGTGAGTGCATGTGGCGCAAGTGAACACGCCCACACACACACTACTCAATAACAAGTGAACACACACACACTACTCAATAACAAGTGAACACACCCACACACACACTACTCAATAACAAGTGAACACACACACACACACACACTACTCAATAACAAGTGAACACACACACACACACACACACACACACACACACACACACACACACACACACACACACACACACACACACTACTCAATAACAGGTGAACACACACACACACACACACTACTCAATAACAGGTGAACACACACACACACACACACACTACTCAATAACAAGTGAACACGCCCATGCACACACTACTCAGTAACAAGTAAACACACACACACACACACGCACACACTACTCAATAACAAGTGAACACACACACTCCCACACTACTCAATAACAAGTGAACACACACACTCCCACACTACTCAATAACAGGTGAACACACACACACACACACACTACTCAATAACAAGTGAACACACACACACACACACACACACACTACTCAATAACAGGTGAACACACACACACACACACACTACTCAATAACAAGTGAACACACACACACTACTCAATAACAAGTGAACACACACACACTATTCAATAACAAGTGAACACACACACACTACTCAATAACAAGTGAACACACACACACTACTCAATAACAAGTGAACACACACACACTATTCAATAACAAGTGAACACACACACACTACTCAATACCAAGTGAACACACACACACACACACACACACACACACACACACACACACACACACACACACACACACACACTACTCAATAACAAGTGAACACACACACACACACACACACACACACACACTACTCAATAACAAGTGAACACACACACACACTACTCAATAACAAGTGAACACACACACACACACACACACACACTACTCAATAACAAGTGAACACACACACACACACACACACACACACACACACACTACTCAATAACAAGTGAACACACACACACACACACACACACACACACACACACACACTACTCAATAACAAGTGAACACACACACACTACTCAATAACAAGTGAACACACACACACTACTCAATACCAAGTGTGTGAGCGTGGACGTGTGTGATACTAGCTCTCACAGTCTCATGTCAGAATTAGACATTCATCCGTGTTTCTTAAATGTCAAATTTCAAAGTTGTTCCGAAAGTCAAAGTTAAGGTTAAGTTTAGGCATTAACGCCGAATGGTTAAGGTAAGGGTTAAGATTTGGGATAGGCTTAAAACAAAGATTCAAACTTGCAACCTTTGGAATCAGAAGCTTCCACCCATCCACCTTCCCCGTCCACAATGCCCTACTACAACCGAAACCTACTTGAACATAACATCACCGTTGACCCCAGGGGCCAGTTTCCCCGTCCACAATGCCCTACTAAAACCGAAACCTACTTGAACATAACATCACCGTTGACCCCAGGGGCCAGTTTCCACGTCCACAATGCCCTACTACAACCGAAACCTACTTGAACATAACATCACCGTTGACCCCAGGGGCCAGTTTCCCCGTCCACAATGCCCTACTACAACCGAAACCTACTTGAACATAACATCACCGTTGACCCCAGGGGCCAGTTTCCCCGTCCACAATGCCCTACTACAACCGAAACCTACTTGAACATAACATCACCGTTGACCCCAGGGGCCAGTTTCCCCGTCCACAATGCCCTACTACAACCGAAACCTACTTGAACATAACATCACCGTTGACCCCAGGGGCCAGTTTCCACGTCATCTCCCGACATCCTCAGACATGGATGGACGTTGAATACTGACTTGAATTTTGACAGAATTGCATTGATGGGTGTCAGGTAGCCTAGCAGCTAAGAGCGTTGGGCCAGTAACCGAAAAGTTGCTGGTTTGAATCCCCGAACTGACTAGATGAACAATCTGTCGATGTGCCCTTTGAGCAAGGCACTTAACCATAATTGGTCTTACCTGACTTGCCTAGTTAAATAAAGGTTACATTTTAAATAAAAAAATAAAAAACAGGATCCTGCTAAATGTTAAATCACATTTCTACGGTTCCTGTAACAACCACTAGAGGGTGTTCTCCCTCCTTCCCAAATATTAGAGCACCCTAAACACTTCTACATTAACCCAAGGTGAAACAAACTGCTTTTCCCCTCCGAACGTCATTTGAAGCTAATTGCGTACGGTGCAAATTGATGCTAAATGCAGGTATTCTCCACCAAGAGGTTTTTTTAAATCATAATTATGTATTATAGGATCTCTCCTTTCTCTGACAGCTTAAGAGTCACTGTACTAATTTGAGCAATTATTTCTCATATAAAAACATATATGTACTTAACTTGATGTCTCTGTAAAGTGTGTGTGTGTGTATGCGCATGCCTGGATCCATGGGTGTGTGTGTGTTTACAAGAATGAATATATCTGTTCTTCCTGTATACTGAACATGTGTATGAAAGACCTTGGCAGTTCATGTTTAGCACATGAGACAGCTCTGCAGAGCAGCTTTTTCCTCTTTGGCCACATCATTTGCTTTGTCTCCTCACCCTCCAGCGTTGAGCTCATAGGGCAGTATTGGCTTCTGCCCTACACTGAGCCTTGCAGGGTGGATTTGTTTTAGATAAATGAGAAGTTACTGTCTGAATATGGAGAACAGTAGCGGTGCCAGGGCTCCATGCATATTTAGCAGAGCCTCTCCCGGACAGGGGACGAGTGCTGGGCACCCTCCTCAGGTGCAGTGCTGGGCACCCTCCTCAGGTGCAGTGCTGGGCACCCTCCTTAGGTGCAGTGCTGGGCACCCTCCTTAGGTGCAGTGCTGGGAACCCTTCTCAGGTGCAGTGCTGGGAACCCTTCTCAGGTGCAGTGCTGGGAACCCTTCTCAGGTGCAGTGCTGGGCACCCTCCTTAGGTGCAGTGCTGGGCACCCTCCTTAGGTGCAGTGCTGGGCACCCTCCTTAGGTGCAGTGCTGGGCACCCTCCTTAGGTACAGTGCTGGGAACCCTTCTCAGGTGCAGTGCTGGGAACCCTTCTCAGGTGCAGTGCTGGGAACCCTTCTCAGGTGCAGTGCTGGGAACCCTTCTCAGGTGCAGTGCTGGGAACCCGTCTCAGGTGCAGTGCTGGGCACCCTCCTTAGGTGCAGTGCTGGGAACACTTCTCAGGTGCCCAGCACTAGTCCCCTGTCCGGGAGAGGCTCTGCTAAATATACATGGAGCCCTGGTACCGCAACCCTCCACTGGGCACTGTGTGGTGGCACTCTGGTTCTCCACCCTCTGTCCCTAATGTTACGGAGAGAGAGGTAGGAGAGAGATGAGGGGGGGAGTGAAAATGAATGTGAAAAAGAAGAGATGCAGAGAGAGAGAGAGAAAATAAAATGAACAGAGAGAAAGAAAGAGATAGATGAAGCAAGAGAGAACGATAACACTCATAAATATGTATTGCCCACTGAGGGAAAGCCAGAGAAGCTTAATTGAGCCGACTGCCTTTTTACCCTCCATCCAGCGTGAAGAGTTGACAGCATCTGTTCCCTACTGTGGAAGAGTTGACAGCATCCCCCCTAAACGGCTCTGTTCTCTACTGTGGAAGAGTTGACAGCATCCCCCCTAAACGGCTCTGTTCTCTACTGTGGAAGAGTTGACAGCATCCCCCCTAAACGGCTCTGTTCTCTACTGTGGAAGAGTTGACAGCATCCCCCCTAAACGGCTCTGTTCTCCACTGTGGAAGAGTTGACAGCTTCCTCCCTAAACGGCTCTGTTCTCTACTGTGGAAGAGTTGACAGCATCCCCCCTAAACGTCTCTGTTCTCTACTGTGGAAGAGTTGACAGCATCCCCCCTAAACGGCTCTGTTCCCTACTGTGGAAGAGTTGACAGCATCCCCCCTAAACGTCTCTGTTCTCTACTGTGGAAGAGTTGACAGCATCCCCCCTAAACGGCTCTGTTCTCTACTGTGGAAGAGTTGACAGCATCCCCCCTAAACGGCTCTGTTCTCTACTGTGGAAGAGTTGACAGCATCCCCCCTAAACGGCTCTGTTCTCTACTGTGGAAGAGTTGACAGCATCCCCCCTAAACGGCTCTGTTCTCCACTGTGGAAGAGTTGACAGCTTCCTCCCTAAACGGCTCTGTTCTCTACTGTGGAAGAGTTGACAGCATCCCCCCTAAACGTCTCTGTTCTCTACTGTGGAAGAGTTGACAGCATCCCCCCTAAACGGCTCTGTTCCCTACTGTGGAAGAGTTGACAGCATCCCCCCTAAACGTCTCTGTTCTCTACTGTGGAAGAGTTGACAGCATCCCCCCTAAACGGCTCTGTTCTCTACTGTGGAAGAGTTGACAGCATCCCCCCTAAACGGCTCTGTTCTCTACTGTGGAAGAGTTGACAGCATCCCCCCTAAACGGCTCTGTTCCCTACTGTGGAAGAGTTGACAGCATCCCCCCTAAACGGCTCTGTTCTCTACTGTGGAAGAGTTGACAGCATCCCCCCTAAACGGCACTGTTCTCTACTGTGGAAGAGTTGACAGCATCCCCCCTAAACGGCTCTGTTCTCTACTGTGGAAGAGTTGACAGCATCCCCCCTAAACGGCACTGTTCTCTACTGTGGAAGAGTTGACAGCATCCCCCCTAAACGGCTCTGTTCTCTACTGTGGAAGAGTTGACAGCATCCCCCCTATATGGCTCTGTTCTCTACTGTGGAAGAGTTGACAGCATCCCCCCTAAACGGCTCTGTTCTCTACTGTGGAAGAGTTGACAGCATCCCCCCTATATGGCTCTGTTCTCTACTGTGGAAGAGTTGACAGCACCCCCCCTAAACGGCTCAGTTCTCTACTGTGGAAGAGTTGACAGCATCCCCCCTATATGGCTCTGTTCCCTACTGTGGAAGAGTTGACAGCATCCCCCCTAAACGGCTCTGTTCCCTACTGTGGAAGAGTTGACAGCATCCCCCCTAAACGGCTCTGTTCTCTACTGTGGAAGAGTTGACAGCATCCCCCCTAAACGGCTCTGTTCTCTACTGTGGAAGAGTTGACAGCATCCCCCCTAAACGGCTCTGTTCTCCACTGTGGAAGAGTTGACAGCATCCCCCCTAAACGGCTCTGTTCTCTACTGTGGAAGAGTTGACAGCATCCCCCCTAAACGGCTCTGTTCTCTACTGTGGAAGAGTTGACAGCATCCCCCCTAAACGGCTCTGTTCTCTACTGTGGAAGAGTTGACAGCATCCCCCCTAAACGGCTCTGTTCTCTACTGTGGAA
Organism: Oncorhynchus mykiss; assembly: GCF_013265735.2. Classification (NCBI taxonomy): domain Eukaryota; kingdom Metazoa; phylum Chordata; class Actinopteri; order Salmoniformes; family Salmonidae; genus Oncorhynchus; species Oncorhynchus mykiss. Next base: position 55,624,609 of record NC_048577.1, read on the forward strand.
AAGTTGACAGCATCCCCCCTAAACGGCTCTGTTCTCTACTGTGGAAGAGTTGACAGCATCCCCCCTAAACGGCTCTGTTCTCTGCTGTGGAAGAGCTGACAGCATCCCCCCTAAACGGCTCTGTTCTCTACTGTGGAAGAGTTGACAGCTTCCTCCCTAAACGTCTCTGTTCTCTACTGTGGAAGAGTTGACAGCATCCCCCCTAAACGGCTCTGTTCTCTACTGTGGAAGAGTTGACAGCATCCCCCCTAAACGGCGCTGTTCTCTACTGTGGAAGAGTTGACAGCATCCCCCCTAAACGGCTCTGTTCTCTACTGTGGAAGAGTTGACAGCATCCCCCCTAAACGGCTCTGTTCTCTACTGTGGAAGAGTTGACAGCATCCCCCCTAAACATCTCTGTTCTCTGCTGTGGAAGAGTTGACAGCTTCCTCCCTAAACGGCACTGTTCTCTACTGTGGAAGAGTTGACAGCATCCCCCCTAAATGTCTTTGTTCTCTACTGTGGAAGAGTTGACAGCATCCCCCCTAAACGGCTCTGTTCTCTACTGTGGAAGAGTTGACAGCATCCCCCATTAACGGCTCTGTTCTCTACTGTGGAAGAGTTGACAGCATCCCCCCTAAACGTCTCTGTTCTCTACTGTGGAAGAGTTGACAGCTTCCTCCCTAAATGGCTCTGTTCTCTACTGTGGAAGAGTTGACAGCATCCCCCCTAAACGGCTCTGTTCTCCACTGTGGAAGAGTTGACAGCATCCCCCTAAACGGCTCTGTTCTCCACTGTGGAAGAGTTGACAGCATCCCCCCTAAACGTCTCTGTTCTCTACTGTGGAAGAGTTGACAGCATCCCCCTAAACGGCTCTGTTCTCCACTGTGGAAGAGTTGACAGCATCCCCCCTAAACGGCTCTGTTCTCCACTGTGGAAGAGTTGACAGCATCCCCCCTAAACGGCTCTGTTCTCTACTGTGGAAGAGTTGACAGCATCCCCCCTAAACGTCTCTGTTCTCTACTGTGGAAGAGTTGACAGCATCCCCCCTAAACGGCTCTGTTCTCTACTGTGGAAGAGCTGACAGCATCCCCCCTAAACGGTGCTGTTCTCTACTGTGGAAGAGCTGACAACGTACCCCGACCTATGTTCTCTAATGTGGAAGAGTTGACAGCAGACCCCCTAAACGGCTGTTTAGTTGACAGCATCTCTTCATTGCGGCCGACCTTAAATGTAAAAATATTGATGTGGCCCTTGAGTCAAAATGATCAGCAAAGTATTCTCACTCTCTGGTTCCCCGACTACCTACCTGTTCCTGCCGTCTGAGTGCTTAGCCTATTCATTTTTTCCAATTTTACAAGTTTCTTCTATCAGGAGCAAATACCTTGTGGTTTATATTTCTCTGGCTGACATTTGACTAAACGATTTACCTGCAAATGTCATGTTCCACGTGGGCTGGGATTGTGGGACATGGGATTGGGGAGAGGAGGGGATTGGGGAGAGGAGGGGATTGGGGAGAGGAGGGGATTGAGGAGAGGAGGGGATTGAGGAGAGGAGGGGATTGGGGAGAGGAGAGGAGAGGGAAAGAACATTTATTAAAGAGACCTATTTCACACTTTGCCAACCCTAAATTATTGTCTTTACTTTTTCTCCTCTTAAGTGTCTTTTGCTGCAAATTTGAACACCTGAGGATTTAACCCTTGTGTGGTGTTCATGTTTTTGTTATTGGCGTCTGATGGACCCACAACATTATTTGGTTTTTAAAACAATACAGCCTTAACAATTTACATTAAAATACTTAATACTTAGATGTTGACTTTTATCACTTACAAGCATTATAGACACCACACATGGTTAATATTTGCCATTTACCTCTGCTAGATCACATTTATCAATAAAAACACTATTTGGTTTTGTTGTTGTTGATATAATCAAGGTATAGGTGGAATAATCGTGTTTTTCTAGAACAAATAGAAATGAAACAAGGTCTTCATCACTATAGATAGCTTATTGATTTGAACTGAACAAATTGGAAGGACAACTGTTACATACATTATTTTATGGAAATTATAAATGAGCCCCATTGAACACAAATTAAAGTCGGTCTACACACCACATGAGGGACAGAGTTTTACTGTGTGTGTGTTGCAAATGCATTTCTTGCACTTGTTGCATGTGTACTGCGTCTTCCTGTCCTTCTTGGGTCCACACACATCGCAGTGCTTCTTCTTGTTGCTCCTGGCTGCAATCTAGAATGATGAAAACACTTAGTTCAGGAATTTTACTAACATCTCACTCACTCACGTAATATAGTTACAGCAGGCCAAGGTAGGAGAGTCAGACACACACACATGCAACAACATCACTTACACTTACTTCCAGTATTGGAGTTGTTGGTTCTGTGGGTCGGGCGGATGGGGCACCAGCATCTTCCTCCTGAATCCTCCTCACGATGGCTGCAGAAGCTGGGGTCCTTGGGTTGCCTCCTATGGATTTGAGGTCTTACCAATGCCTTGCCCAACTCCTCGAGAAAGAGCTGTATCCTCTGGAGCTTCTCTCTGTTCCAATCTGGGTTCAACGCCATCCAGATGACAAACGCTGTACGCTGAAATGTCCAAGATGTTGAAATATATAACAAGTGGCCAGCGTAGGGTTCTTCTTTTGCATCTGTAGCCAGTCGCCAGCTTGTCTAAATTGTTCACCCCTCCTTTGTGGCATTGTAACCCATTATGATTTCTGTTTTGTGATGTTCCTGGCCACAGATTCTCCCATCTCTATGCAGCGTACTCATGAGTACCACATTTCTGCTTTTCTTTGGCACATAGGACACTAGGGACGTGTCGGCCGTGAACACAAAATTAGAGGAATTGATAGGCCTGTCCCATGTATTCAACAGCTGAGGTGGGAGCTCTGGCTTGTTTTTTCGTACCGTTCCTACCATCGTCAGCTCCCTCTTTGTGGAGCTCCTATCCCAGCTTGTGCGAAGTAAAAAAGTTAGCACGTGATGTTGTGGCCACGGAGTCCCTCTGTCACATCCAGGACAACCCGCATCCCTTGGTTCTTCTCAGGGGCTCCTCCATCTGACTTCCCCGTATACACTTGCAAGTTCCACCCATATGATGAAGCAGCATCACAGGCAGCCCAGATCTTGATTCCATATTTTGTGGGTTTAGACGGTATGCACTGCCTGAAGGGGCAGCGGCCCCAGTTCTCTGCTAGTTTCTGCACCCCATTAGATCTGAAAACACCAGCAAGGATAAGAACCCCAAAGTATGTATGTAAATGAGTTTGGACCATCTCCTTCCATCTCTCTCCAAAAACACGAGGCAACTGGGGAGGCAACCAGGGAGGTCAAACGAGGCAACCAGGGAGGTCAAACGAGGCAACCAGGGAGGTCAAACGAGGCAACCAGGGAGGTCAAACGAGGCAACCAGGGAGGTCAAACGAGGCAACCAGGGAGGTCAAACGAGGTAACCAGGGAGGTCAAACGAGGCAACCAGGGAGGTCAAACGAGGCAACCAGGGAGGTCAAACGAGGCAACCAAGGAGGTCAAACGAGGCAACCAGGGAGGTCAAACGAGGCAACCAGGGAGGTCAAACGAGGTAACCAGGGAGGTCAAACGAGGTAACCAGGGAGGTCAAACGAGGCAACCGGGGAGGTCAAACGAGGCAACCAGGGAGGTCAAACGAGGCTACCGGGGAGGTCAAACGAGGCAACCGGGGAGGTCTCAGCCAGCTCATCAGGCTCTCACGCCTCAGCCGGGTCGTCAGGTTTCTGCGTCTCAGCGGAGGCGACTGGTCCGCTTCTGATCCATGGGATTGTCCCTGTGGTTGGCGTCGTGCGGCTGGAGCTGAACGTGCCGCGGAGGGGGTACTGTCACATATGTTCTCTCCGGCGCTCTTGGTCACCATGCTCCCGCGCCTCAGCTGGATCGCCAGGTTCTCGCACCTTAGCAGAGGAGACCAGTCCACTTCTGATCCCCGGTATCGTCATCTTGGTCGGCGGCAGGTGCCGCGCATCGGGGAGGAGGTACTGGCCTCTAGGTCACCAGGCTGCTTATTATGGACAGCTGTCACCATTGTTATGTGCATAATGAGACTCACCTGGACTCCATCACCTCCTTGACCAGGCGTCATTGTTGCTGTTTCATGTCTGTGCGTTGTTCGTGTTTCTTGTTTTGTATTATGTTTTGTTTATTGTTTAAATCACTCACTCCTTGAACTTGCTTCCCGACTCAGTGCACTTGTTACAAATACTTTATGTCCTGCACATGAGTAACCGCCATCCGCTTCAGCCCTGGTTGCATCCTTATCACATTGGCAGCCTTGCGGGGGTGGCTCATTCAATTTCACAATTTTATTTTCCACCATCATTTGCAAATAAATTCATAAAAAAATCCTACAATGTGATTTTCAGGCCTCTCTCATCTTTTTAAGTGGAAGAACTTGCACAATTGATGGCTGACTAAATACTTTTTTGCCCCACTATATGTATGTAGGGGGGTGCACCGTGTGCACTCAATGAAAAGGTGTTCTTTTACATGTTCTTCACAGAAAATGAGCCAAGGCCAATGAGTCTCAGGTTGAAAAAACTATTAATTGTATCATTTTTCTTTTAGTAAACATTGTAAATGGTTCCCACATACCCGAACACCATACAAGAGTTAAGATGGTGAATGGTCAAGTTGTCCTCGATATACAGATTAGAGAGACCCTCTATGCAGAAAACATACTAGCCTAGTGAACTGGCCTAAAATGGATTACTGGCCGTATTTCTTATTGTTCTGTGATAAACTAGTCTTGAGTTGGCCACAAAGTCTATAGACCATTGATCCAGGTCTCTGTTTGGTCTTTAGCCCAGTTTTGAGGCATTTAATTTAACCTCATGCAATCGTTAGGTGGATAACGACTTTTTGAATTCAATACAGTGAGTCTCAAAATACATAACCCAGGTGTATATTTCTTTGAATCCCCATTTGCCTTAGCGAACACTAGTTTTCCTGGGGTCTAGCAGTAATAAGAGTTTCTGGAAGTGTGTTTTATTAAACGCGTCCTGTTTTACAGCTTTGAGTGCTGTTAATGATCTAACGCTCCAATGGAAATGTCCTAAGAAGCCGAGAAATAGAAAGCAGGTCGCTCGGAGCAGCTGCTTAAGATAATCATTGGTATCGACTGTGAGATGAGGGGTTTGTTCAGGGCCAGCCTTACACCAGAGGGAGAGATGGTCGAAGAGCCTCTACCCCTCACCTACCCAAACTAGAGCCAAGACCACTTTGTGAGTAAATGTCTGTAATGATTTTCCCTGATGGAGCTGTAATTGCTAGCTGGGATACTTTGGGTGAGCCGGGCGAGGATTAGTATGCCAACAGAGAATAAGTAGACTACTGTTAGATGAAAGCTCTGTTTTGTTGCTGAGATTCACTGACTGGCCATTCATTTAGAACTGTTTTGTGTTTATGGTCATGCCAGTGTTGAGGATGAATAGGGTTGCAATATTGTGGTAGCTTTCCAAAAATTCCTAAGTTTTCCATACATCCCAATTGGAAGATTCCTGGAATCCAACCTGGACTCAGGGGTAGACGTAACATAGGAAGTGTATATCTGTCTCCCTCCAATTAGTATGATATGTTACGTTTCGTATGGTATGTATTCATTTGTAGATGTCCATCATCCATTCTGCTTATGTTACGAATTACAATTTGTATGATATTTTATGAATTTCAATTTGTGCAGTATGTTACGAATTTGCAATGTGTATGGTATGTTACAAATTCCAATTTGTTGTGGCTAACATTAGCGAGGTGGCTAACGCTAACGTTAGCTAGGCAAAGTGTTAGGGTTAGTGGTTAAGGTTAGGGTCAGTGCTTAATTTGAAGTGCTGCTGTCTCTCTCACAGAACTAGAATGAGATACACTTTCTAAGATCTCTCTCCCTGCTCTGATGTACCTGCAACTCTCATCTCTCCAGCGTTGCACTTAATAATTTATTTTCTTATAGAATCATAGCCGTGGGAAGGGTGCTGGAGGTGTCGCAGCACCCCTGATAAATGTAAATACATTTGTCAAAGTTATAGAATTACTGTTGTCAACCAAAACAGGTATTTTGCGATAATTCAAATTCAAACGCGGGAAAACATGTATCCTGCTGAAAAGAGAAGACTAATCTGTCTGTAGGTTACCAAATGATCAAATTCCAAAGAGACCTATTGAGCAAACAGCATTGTTTTACATAGTAAAACAAGTGAGAGATAAGGATTTGGGATGACCAGAGAGAGGCAGAAGGTCAGAGAGGACCAGAGGGAGGCAGAAGGTCAGAGAGGACCAGAGAGAGGCAGAAGGTCAGAGAGGACCAGAGGGAGGCAGAAGGTCAGAGAGGACCAGAGTGAGGCAGAAGGTCAGAGAGGACCAGAGGGAGGCAGAAGGTCAGAGAGGACCAGAGGGAGGCAGAAGGTCAGAGAGGACCAGAGGGAGGCAGAAGGTCAGAGAGGACCAGAGAGAGGCAGAAGGTCAGAGAGGACCAGAGGGAGGCAGCATGTCAGAGAGGACCAGAGAGAGGCAGAAGGTCAGAGAGGACCAGAGGGAGGCAGAAGGTCAGAGAGGACCAGAGGGAGGCAGAATGTCAGAGAGGACCAGAGAGAAGCAGAAGGTCAGAGAGGACCAGAGAGAGGCAGAAGGTCAGAGAGGATCAGAGAGAATCACAAGGTCAGAGAGGAACAGAGAGAGGCAGAAGGTCAGAGACGACCAGAGAGAAGCAGAAGGTCAGAGAGAATCAGAGAGAATCAGAAGGTCAGAGAGGAACAGAGAGAGGCAGAAGGTCAGAGAGGACCAGAGAGAAGCAGAATGTCAGAGAGGACCAGAGAGAGGCAGAAGGTCAGAGAGGACCAGAGAGAGGCAGAAGGTCAGAGAGGACCAGAGGGAGGCAGAAGGTCAGAGAGGACCAGAGAGAGGCAGAAGGTCAGAGAGGAGCAGAGAGAGGCAGAAGGTCAGAGAGGACCAGAGCGAGGCAGAAGGTCAGAGAGGACCAGAGAGAGGCAGAAGGTCAGAGAGGACCAGAGAGAGGCAAAAGGTCAGAGAGGAACAGAGAGAGGCAGAAGATCAGAGAGGACAGGAGAGAATCAGAACGTCAGAGAGGATCAGAGAGAGGCCGGTTCTTCATACTGTATGCAGAGCCATGGAGGTTTTTCTTGGCCAGTCGATGGCGGCGGGACTGCAGTTTATTGGCAGCACCTCCAACTGACATTTAACTCAGCCTCACAGGGCCCTGGGACACCTCCCAGATCACAGAGAACAGAGAGCAAACACCTGCAGAACTTACAACTTCTACTCGGGCCTTATGTATTGATTTCTCCTGTATTTTCTCAGCTCATTCTCAGCCTGGGTTTCGGGGAGGAGGGGAGACTAAGGGGGTTGGCTGGAGCTAACGAGGCCCTGGACGAGACTAATCCGAGAGGGGGATGAAAATTGAAAGCCAATTTGGAGCCAATAACACAGAAGATTCTTCATGACATGAGAGCAGTGTTGGTCTGTGGGGAGCAAGGGAGCTCAAGCTCAGCCACTGTGGAGAGGAGATGAGAGGAGAGGAGATGAGAGTCTGAGATGCTGGGAGAGAGCCATGAAAAAATCAGAGCGGTGGATCGATAGAAACACATTAGAGTCTGGAGGAGTTGGGCCTGTCGTTCCCACACCCCACCACACCCCTCCTCTTTCCCTTTATTCTGCTCACCCCTCTACTTCCTCACCTACCCCTCCCCCTCTCTTTCCTCCCCCCACCCTGTGTCATTCTCCCGCTCGCCTCCTGAGAGGTCTACCTCTGTCTAATCACCCAGGCACCTGGTCCTGAAAGCCGTGGGCCTCCAGTCCTCATCAGCAGTATGAGAGACCATGGTGGATTGGGTTTGCGCAGCCAGCTGCGGTTGAGCTGGAGGAGAGGGAATCATTGAGATGACATCGCTCAAAAACAGCACAACATAGTGTCTGTCTGGTGTGTGTCTGGTGTGTGTGACGATGTCATGTCTCCGCACCTGTGGCCCGACAGACTCTCTAGACTGCACCTAAGAGACAGGTATGACTGATGTGATGCTTTGAATCAACAGACATGATGTGAAGGACTATATGCCTCTGAGCTGTGTGTGTTCCTGCATTAGTGTGTGTGTTGTGGGCTAAAAGGAGGCCATTTCAGACTCTGTACAAGTTTAGGTACAAGGAGGAAAATCAATGGTTTCATTTGTCTATAAGTAAGGAGGGGGGATATTATGACCTGATTTCTCTCATACCGCGTGTGTTTGTGTGTGTGTTTGTGTGCGTGCGTGCGTGCTTGTGCAAGTGTATGTGTTACTGAGGAGAGCCAAAGGCTGGCACATGATTGATTGGACATGTACTTATGGGTTAAAAGACACAGGGAGCAGTATAACAGTAACAGTATAACTTTAGACCATCCCCTCGCCCATATCCGGGCGCGAACCAGGGACCCTCTGCACACATCAACAACTGACACCAACGAAGCATCGTTACCCATCGCTCCACAAAAGCCGCGGCCCTTGCAGAGCAAGGGGAACCACTACTTCAAGGTCTCAGAGCAAGTGACGTCACCGATTGAAACGCTATTTAGCGTGAACCACCGCTAACTAAGCTAGCCGTTTCACATCTGTTACACACACACACACACACACACAATCTCTCTCTATCTCCTCACCACACACCATTTCCACTGCTCACAGAGAGGGATAGTTTTGATACACCTACTGTATTTTTAAACTACATATTTGTCATTAGTGCTGCTGTAGCCCCTATACTGTACTATGGTGTGTGTGTGTCCGCGCGGGCGTGTCATTTGGTGGGGCTTTGAAGCGGATCTCCTCCAGGGTCTGGTTCCCACGGCGATGCTGGGTAATGCAGTCATTATCGCTGCCTTTAAAAAGCTGCTGTGTGTGTTCTCTTGGGGGAGTTTAGCGGTTGTAAGGTGTGTGTGTGTTTGTGGGTGTGTGCGCAAATTAGCATATGTTCTATGGTGTGTGTGTAGGTGCGCACACTCAAGCATATGTGCCATGGTGTGTGTGTGTACTGTTTGTATGTGTGTGACTCTGCATTTCTGTGCTTCATAGAGGGTGGCTTCATTTTGTCTTAATATGGGCCCCCATTCCCAAGAGCCGTGGTGCAGTGTCTGTGTGTGTGTGTGTGTGTGTGTGTGTGTGTGTGTGTGTGTGTCTAGAAAGATAGGCATTGCCTGCTTATATTCCGTACAATATCACCGTAATTAGATTTGGATGATGGCTTCAGCAAGTGAAGTCTACCGGTAGGAGTTTAGATTTGGTGTGTGTGTGTGTGTGTGTGTGTGTGTGTGTGTGTGTGTGTGTGTGTGTGTGTGTGTGTGTGTCTGTGTGTAAGCATGCATAAGTGTGCGTGCATTAAAGTCTACATATAGGTAATGATGACTGTGTAGCATTGTGGTCCTAAAACATCCACCTTGTTATTTAGGTCCATTAAAGCATCCATCCTGTCCCAGGTAGCTAGCTCCAATTTAAAACCTCCATCCTGTTAGCTCCATTAGCATGCATGGGAGGTAGGCTAGCTAACTGTATGTAGAGTTCTGTATGTTCTAGAGCCAGGTGGTGTCTCAGCCCCTCAGGTGTTCCCTCTCTGAGGCCCATTGACGAGATGTAGTGGCACAGCGGAGGGAGTGAGGAGATGTACTGGCACATTGGAGGGAGTAGGTAGACATGGTGGCACAGCTGAGGGAGTGAGGATATGTAGTGGCACAGCTGAGGGAGTGAGGATATGTAGTGGCACAGCGGAGGGAATAAGGAGATGTAGTGGCACATTGGAGGGAGTAGGTAGACATGGTGGCACAGCTGAGGGAGTGAGGATATGTAGTGGCACAGCTGAGGGAGTGAGGATATGTAGTGGCACAGCGGAGGGAATAAGGAGATGTAGTGGCACAGCTGAGGGAGTGAGGATATGTAGTGGCACAGCGGAGGGAATAAGGAGATGTAGTGGCACAGCTGAGGGAGTAGGTAGACATGGTGGCACAGCTGAGGGAGTGAGGATATGTAGTGGCACCGCGGAGGGAGTGAGGAGATGTACTGGCACATTGGAGGGAGTAAGGAGATGTAGTGGCACAGCGGAGGGAGTAGGTAGACATGGTGGCACAGCTGAGGGAGTGAGGAGATGTAGTGGCACCGCGGAGGGAGTGAGGAGATGTGGTGGCACAGCGGAGGGAGTGAGGAGATGTGGTGGCACAGCGGAGGGAGTAGGTAGACATGGTGGCACAGCTGAGGGAGTGAGGATATGTAGTGGCACAGCTGAGGGAGTGAGGATATGTAGTGGCACAGCGGAGGGAATAAGGAGATGTAGTGGCACAGCTGAGGGAGTGAGGAGATGTACTGGCACATTGGAAGGAGTAAGGGGATGTAGTGGCACAGCTGAGGGAGTAGGTAGACATGGTGGCATAGCTGAGGGAGTGAGGATATGTAGTGGCACCGCGGAGGGAGTGAGGAGATGTGGCGGCACAGCGGAGGGAGTGAGGAGATGTGGTGGCACAGCGGAGGGAGTGAGGAGATGTGGTGGCACAGTGGAGGGAGTGAGGAGATGTAGTGGCACAGCGGAGGGAGTGAGGAGATGTGGTGGCACAGCGGAGGGAGTGAGGAGATGTGGTGGCACAGTGGAGGGAGTGAGGAGATGTAGTGGCACAGCGGAGGGAGTGAGGAGATGTGGTGGCACAGTGGAGGGAGTGAGGAGATGTGGTGGCACAGCGGAGGGAGTAGGTAGACATGGTGGCACAGCGGAGGGAGTGAGGAGATGTGGTGGCCCAGTGGAGGGAGTGAGGAGATGTAGTGGCACAGCGGAGGGAGTGAGGAGATGTGGTGGCACAGCGGAGGGAGTGAGGAGATGTGGTGGCACAGCGGAGGGAGTGAGGAGATGTGGTGGCACAGCAGAGGGAGTGAGGAGATGTGGTGGCACAGTGGAGGGAGTGAGGAGATGTAGTGGCACAGCGGAGGGAGTGAGGAGATGTGGTGGCACAGTGGAGGGAGTGAGGAGATGTGGTGGCACAGCGGAGGGAGTAGGTAGACATGGTGGCACAGCGGAGGGAGTGAGGAGATGTGGTGGCCCAGTGGAGGGAGTGAGGAGATGTAGTGGCACAGCGGAGGGAGTGAGGAGATGTGGTGGCACAGCGGAGGGAGTGAGGAGATGTGGTGGCACAGTGAAGTGAGTGAGGAGATGTAGTGGCACAACGGAGGGAGTGAGGAGATGTGGTGGCACAGCGGAGGGGCTTTGAAGACTGGCACAACAGACTGGCATCAAGGCATCTCCAGATTGGAGGTACCACATGGGCCATCTGCTGGGGTACATGATACATAAACAAAGGGTTTTGTGGGTTCAGACTCCGCCGCCCAGCGAGCATAAGGGGCTTATGGGGAGATGGCACTGGTGCTGTATAGTAATGCCATTCAGCGCGTATGGTGAGGCATTTATACATTCCTCTATCATGCTTATCTGATGTTGTAAGGTCGGCTATAAATATTCATAACAGTTCCTGCTGTCTTATAAGACATGTATAAATTCTTATTCATGCATATTACGCTGACATGGCACTTTCTGTAAGTACTCAGAACAGGTAATATTAGACATATTTGTGAGCCCCAATGGCTAACAATCTCCTTACACAAGTAGCTAGTTCATTATTACTGACATGGACCCACTGAAGAAGCACTGATGAAACTAGCCACTCCGGTATATAGCGACTCTGTAGGTGTCAGTGCATTTCCTTGAGAAGTGCCATTTCCCCTGTTTCCCCTTGTTGCTCCATCCATCAGGCCTGGCATGTCTGGGGCCGGGAGATAAATCTGAGCTAAAGACTGAGAGGACGGAGGGGAGGGAGGAAGATGCCAGCGCTAGATCTTGTCCTTGTGCTGCTCTTTAATGGACTCATAAATACATGAAGATGTCAGGGCTGCGTGGAGCTGGGTGGTGGTGCTGGGTAGGTAGCCTCAGGGTGACCATACGTCTAAAGGAAGTAGGTCCAGGCACAGCTAGCCTAGCAGAACAGAGCACCTGAATGGTGATAGATTTGGCATTGAATATTTATTGAATATCCCTGCTAATGCTCTAATCGTGTGTGCACACATACCCACACACATATGCACACATGGACACACATATACACGTGCGCGCATTAACGAAAGCACACACACACACACGGATGAAATAGTATATTCATCAATTATCAGCCTTTGTCCGTCTAAAGATCAACTCAAGTCGAACTACAGCACACAGGCAGACGTGACAGAAATAATATGTGTTTGAGAGAGGCAACAAACCCAGATAGCACAGATGCCTCTGCCCAACGGATGTATACATGGTGCATTGGGAAGATACAGTTTAGAAATGGTTTGCTAATTGACAAGACATCACACTTAGAATATCTACGTTCTAAATTCTACAGTTAAAAATCATTTATACGGCAGCCAGGCATCAACATTCTATTCTAATTTCTCGGTGACATCTTACCAATGTGCAAACTATTTGAAATTTCAGATTTGATTTTCCTTTACAAAAAAATGTATCAACCCCTACAAAAATGTCCGTTAATTATAATCCACATAATAATTCACATGAACTATTGCTGCAGGATTACCCAAATTAAGATCCTGCATCTGTTCCTATTCCCAACATATTTTGACATGCTGACCAAAGGTGTTTGTGTTTACTGGGAAGGGAGGTTTTGTTAAATGTCCTATATTATTATTATATTACAACGTATAAACCTGTTACAGTAGGAGAAGAACAACCTGGCTGGAGGTCTGCTGGGTTTGCAGGGTTCTGCTTCAGCCCAGTAAAAACAAACCCGATTCAACTTATTAAACCTAATGAGTTGATAATCAAGTGTGCGGTTGCTGGGTTCACTCAGTAGGTCAGGGTTCAGTAGAGCAAGGTTGGTCACCACTGGTATGGATGTTTTATTTGCTAACCTGAAATGATGCTTTAGTAATAATAGCCTACTTGTTACTACTCAATGACCTATTGTTAATTAGACTAAGATGTCTAATCCTACATCTAAACATACCAGTTAGTGTGTTTTGTACATTTTGAAGTGATGAAGTGTTTATTCTTTGAAGTGAAGTGTTTTTAACTTGATTTAATTGTTAAACTATTATTCCAAAAGGAACTAGTGCCAATGTTTAGGCAAACTCCAAGAAGGCTGTCATGTGCCTTTTACTGAGGAGTGGCTTCCGTTTGGCCACTCTATCATAAAGGCCTGATTGGTGGAATGCCAGCTCTAGGAAGTGTCTTAGTAGTTCCAAACTTCTTCCATTTAAGAATGATGGAGGTCACTGTGTTCTTGGGACCTTCAATGCTGAAGCCATTTTTTGGTACCCTTCTCAGGTCTGTGCCTCGACACAGTCCTGTCTCGGAGCACTATGGATAATTCCTTCGACCTCATTGCTTGGTTTTTGCTCTGACATGCACTGTCTACTATGGGACCTTATATAGACAGGTGTGTGTCTTTCCAAATCATGTCCAATAAATTTAATTTACCACAGGTGGACTCCATTCAAGTTGTAGAAACATCTCAGGGATGGAAACAGGATGCACCTGAGCTCAATTTTGAGTCTCACAGCAAAGGGTCGGAATATTTATGTAAATAAGGTATTTCTGTTTTTTTATTTTAATACATTTTCTAATATTTCTAAAACCCTTTTTTTTCTCGCTTTGACATTATGGATTATTGGGTCTAGATTGATGAGGATTTGTATATATATAATCCATTTTAGAATAAGGCTGTAGCGTAACAACATTTGAATCCATTCCAAATGCACTGTATCTGATAAGTGGTGTCAACCTATCTGGGCATATCTGTTATGCAACAAAGTCTGATCTCATTTGTCATTGGCTACAAAACGGCAGACATAACAAATAAAAACCCAACCTGCATGGAAAGAAGGAACTCTTTGCACCGCAGATGCTTTTGAAGAAGGAGAGAATATAAAAGGTTAGGGTGAGAAACAGGGAGAAAGGGCTGGCTGGAATGAGCGAGGGAGAGAAAAGAGGGAGAAAATGTAACAAACAAAGACTTAACATGCATGTAAGTCGCTTTGGATAAAAAACGTCTGCTAAATGAAATGTATTATCATTATTATGTTAGGGTGTCTGAGCCTGGCATTTCAGACAGGAGGCTGTCTGAGCCTGAGGGTCCTGGTCTCCTGAAGCTCTGACTCTCTGATCCTTCCTTACTTCTTATTTCCTCCTCTCTCTCTTTCACTATCTCTGTCTTGTTCTCATTTTCTCTCACTTTCTCTCTTATTTTCTCTCTCACTTTCTGTCTCTCCCATTCTGTTTGTCTGTCTGTCTGTCCATATTTCTGTCGGTCTATCTGTCTTTCCCTCTCTTTCTCACTCCTCTATCTATCGCCCACTCTCTCTCTCTCCCCCTCATTTCTGTATTCTCTTTCTCTGCGTGCTGCAGTCTCCCTTATGATCACACAGAGCTGAAGCTCAAAGCCTCTGTGCTTTATGACAGCAATTAAAAAGACTTGTGAAAACTCATGTTACAGCAGGGAGTGTTGTTGGTAAACAGTTACTTGTGCGCAAGTACAGTGAAATTAAATAAAGTACAGTGACATGAAATAAAGTACAATGAAACGAAATAAAGTACAGTAAAATGAAATAAAGTACAGTGAAATGAAATACAGTACAGTGAAATGAAATAAAGTACCGTGAAATGAAATAAAGTGCAATGAAATGAAATAAAGTACAGTAAAATGAAATAAAGTACAGTGAAATGAAATACAGTACAGTGAAATGAAATAAAGTACCGTGAAATGAAATAAAGTACAGTGAAATCAAATACAGTACAGTGAAATGAAATAAAGTACAGTGAAATTAAATAAAGTACAATGAAATGAAATAAAGTGCAATGAAATGAAATAAAGTACAGTAAAATGAAATAAAGTACCGTGAAATGAAATAAAGTGCAATGAAATGAAATAAAGTACAGTAAAATGAAATAAAGTACAGTGAAATCAAATACAGTACAGTGAAATGAAATAAAGTACAGTGAAATTAAATAAAGTACAATGAAATGAAATAAAGTACAGTAAAATGAAATAAAGTACAGTGAAATCAAATACAGTACAGTGAAATGAAATAAAGTACAGTGAAATGAAATAAAGTACAATGAAATGAAATAAAGTACAGTAAAATTAACTAAAGTACAGTGAAATGAAATAAAGTACAGTAAAATGAAATAAAGTACAGTGAAATCAAATACAGTACAGTGAAATGAAATAAAGTACAGTAAAATGAAATAAAGTACAGTGAAATCAAATACAGTACAGGGAAATGAAATAAAGTACAGTGAAATGAAATAAAGTACAATGAAATGAAATAAAGTACAGTAAAATGAAATAAAGTACAGTGAAATGAAATAAAGTACAGTAAAATGAAATAAAGTACAGTGAAATGAAATAAAGTACAGTGAAATGAAATAAAGTACAGTAAAATTAACTAAAGTACAGTGAAATGAAATAAAGTACAGTGAAATGAAATAAAGTACAGTAAAATGAAATAAAGTACAGTGAAATGAACTAAAGTACAGTGAAATGCTGAAAGTACAGTGAAATGAAATAAAGTACAGTGAAATGAAATAAAGTACAGTGAAATGAAATAAAGTACAGTGAAATTAAATAAAGTACAGGGAAATGAAATAAAGTACAGTAAAATGCTGAAAGTACTGTGAAATGAAATAAAGTACAGTGAAATGAAATAAAATACAGTGAAATGAAATAAACTACAGTAAAATGCTGAAAGTACTGTGAAATGAAATAAAGTACAGTGAAATTAAATAAAGTGCAGTGAAATGCTGAAAGTACAGTGAAATTAAATAAAGTACAGTAAAATTAAATAAAGTACAGTAAAATTAAATAAAGTACAGTGAAATTAAATAAAGTACAGTGAAATTAAATAAAGTATAGATGCTGTTGTTTTGAATAATGTAAGTGTGCTCAGCATTATAATGTGGTTGCAAAGAGGGTTAATGAAAGAGCAATCGGTGCCCCTCCAAGGTCTGTAGGTCAAGACAGGTCACTGCACCACACAGCGTAGATCAGGGTTGAGGTTAAAACACAGCGCTAAACCTCACCTGCCCTGCCCTCCACTCTTCCACCTACCTGGGACAGGTGGGACTGTGATCTGATTGGCTCATCGGTCGCATCCCAGCAGTCCTCACCAGGTCAGAGGTTAAGCATGCATTGACATTTGACATCACAGTGAGACTTGGGGTGTCTCTGGGTCTCCAAGGAGACGGAGTAATATCATACGGAATGCTCAAACACCTACCAGGTAAAATCTCTGACCTGCCCGTGTCCCCATGGAAATCAAGCAAACACTGTCATGAATATCGCCATGAATATTCATTCCCTTCACTTCATCCTCCTCTCTTTCTTCTCGTTTGACGAAGGAGTCGAGGAGCGTACTCTTCTGTTCCGCCGGCTGTTCCTCACAATTTAAAGGAACGCCATATGCTTTGAAAGGTCAACGTTGCCTGTGTGATTTTCCCTTTGAAGAACCTTCATAGTTTTATTTTTACTCGTTTGAATTTTGAACGGTGGTAATCTACCTATACAGATCTTGAATTAAACAGAGATGTTGTTTATATACTTGGCTGTATTTGAGTTGTACGATTCGGATGTTGACGTTAAAGGTTCTTACTAGAAATAAAGCTAGATCACAGATCCCTCCCTCTTTGATAATCAAGGCCATGTGTAGCTTGGTCTTCATTCCTTTTCAAATGTTCTGTTTCTGATAACCTTCATGGGATAAAATAGCTTTGGTGACGCCATGCATTTTAATCATGTTATTAAGTAAGGACGACCTTTTACGTTTACAAATGCCGAAACACTGAGATTGAAAAAGGCAGCTTGTGATCCGGTTAGAAGATGACTGCTATTGTTCTATTGAACATGTCATTTTGTTCTAAAATAGGCCTTGTTCTTTTCTCGTCCTGTGTAAGTTCTGGTTGTCCCCTCTTTTCTCTTCCGGTGTAAGTTCTGGTAGTCCCCTCTTTTTACTTCCTGTGTAAGTTCTGGTTGTCCCCTCTTTTCCTTCCTGTGTAAGTTCTGGTAGTTCTCTCTTTTCCTTCCTGTGTAAGTTCTGGTAGTTCCCTCTTTTTCCTTCCTGTTTAACTTCTGGTATTTCCCTCTTTTACCTTCCTGTGTAAGTTCTGGTAGTTCCCTCTTTTCCTTCCTGTTTAACTTCTGGTATTTCCCTCTTTTACCTTCCTGTGTAAGTTCTGGTAGTCCCCTCTTTTCCCTACCTATGTAAGTTCTGGTAGTTCCCTCTTTTAGCTTCCTATGTAAGTTCTGGTAGTTCCCTCTTTTAGCTTCCTGTGTAAGTTCTGGTAGTTCCCTCTTTTAGCTTCCTATGTAAATTCTAGTTGTTCCCTCTTTTAGCTTCATGTGTAAGTTCTGGTAGTTCCCTCTTTTCCCTACCTATGTAAGTTCTGGTAGTTCCCTCTTTTAGCTTCCTATGTAAGTTCTGGTAGTTCCCTCTTTTAGCTTCCTGTGTAAGTTCTGGTAGTTCCCTCTTTTAGCTTCCTGTGTAAGTTCTGGTAGTTCCCTCTTTTAGCTTCCTGTGTAAGTTCTGGTAGTTCCCTCTTTTAGCTTCCTATGTAAGTTCTGGTTGTTCCCTCTTTTAGCTTCCTGTGTAAGTTCTGGTAGTTCCCTCGTTTACCTTCCTGTGTAAGTTCTGGTAGTTCCCTCGTTTACCTTCCTGTGTAAGTTCTGGTAGTTCCCTCGTTTACCTTCCTGTGTACACAGTTAGTATTACTTATTATTTCCTCTTATTTTTGGTCGAGTCATTGTATGTGATATTTATTTTGTAGTTACATGATTCATGCTATTTAAAAGAGATTTGTCACTTGATATGCATCATTGTAACAAGTCTTCTGTTTAGTTTTGACATGTTTTACAATAAGCTTTCTCATAAAACATTTTACAAATGTGTTTATGAAAATAGTTCATTTAGATTATAACACCTACAGTTTTTACTTTGGAAAAAAATAACCTGAAATCATAGGTTGCTGTACTTTTTACAGTTGTAATTCAAAACAAAATTATGCAGATTCTAAATACTCTGTAATTGTTGAACTGTGCCCTAGCCTACTTCTGCAGAAAAATGATAATGATGATGAAGTAATCACAGTCTTACTTACCTCTGCCTGCAAGTCAGTCAGCATGATTAACTTGAATACTGATAAAGCACATCCAGAAGTCTTAACTCTCACTATGTCCTTGTGGTCTATGGATCCTATGAACAGTGGTCTAAATACATCACCCAGTGGTACAATCGTTTACACAAAAAATAAATATACATGCACCGGTGCATACATGCACACACACACAAGACACACACACACACACACACACACACACACACACACACACACACACACACACACACACACACACACACACACACACACACACACACACACACACACTCTCACACTCTCACACACACACACACACACACACACACACACACACACACACACACACACACACACACACACACACACACACACACACACACACAGGGCTTTAACCCTTTGCTCTTGACCACTGCCAATATACACAGAGGTCACATTCCGGTCACACTACCCAGGTGTCCTGGGGCTGTTGCTAGGATACAGCCAGGTTCTGTTGTGGAGACAGAGTCAAACAGGGAATACAGGGAGAAAGATGGGTGTGAGAGAGAGAGAAATTAGAGAAAGATGAGTGTCAGAGAAGGGCAGATGAAGGCAAAGGAAGAGTGCGAACGAGAGAAAGCAAGCCACAGTAATAGAGAGGAAGACAGAGATGGCCAGACACACATGTAGGCTACAGTGATAAACATGAGAGAGACGGAGAGAGAGAAAGAGAGAGAGAAAGAGAAAGAGAGAGAGAAAGAGAGGAGGTGTAAAAAGCTCCAGGTGCATTAACATCAGGCCAACCTGAAGGTCCCACCCCATGGGTGGCTGTCCATAGAGAGTGTGAGACTGGAGACGAGGTTCCAATAAATCTGCTCATCTCTCTCTCTCTCTCTCCCCCCCAGGGTTACACAGCTTCTTCTCTCTATCTCCCTCCCCCAGGGCTACACAGCTTCTTCTCTCTCTCTCCCTCCCCCAGGGCTACACAGCTTCTTCTCTCTATCTCCCTCCCCCAGGGCTACACAGCTTCTTCTCTCTCTCTCCCTCCCCCAGGGCTACACAGCTTCTTCTCTCTCTCTCCCTCCCCCAGGGCTACACAGCTTGTTCTTTCTCTCTCCCTCCCCCAGGGCTACCCAGCTTCTTGATGCCAGGTTTTTCAGCCTAGCTTAGTACTTTCTGGGGTGGTGGGCTAGCCTGCGGAAAATACGGATGTTCTCTTGTTGCGCTGTGATTGGCTCAGTGTTCTGTCACTCATGGAGACTACGTCACTGCCAAATCTAAGTGTAGAGCTTGAAAATTCAAGCCTTTGGGTGCTGCCATTGAGTTACATTAGAAGTGCCCATCCCAGAAGGCTCAAGGTCATTGGCCACAGAGGAAATGGCGTCAAATCACATTAGATCTACGGTAGCTTTGATTGGACTGATAATGTCAATGTCATTCTTTCAAAATCTTAGCTAGCAGTCATCATCATGAATCAAGTCGACAATCTACTGGCAAATGCTTTTTAATCCTTGTCATATGAAGATAAATTCTGAAGGGATATTATAGATAAAATGTATCGGTGCACATCAGCCATTGGACATAAACATTACACAACAAGTTGGAAATCACACATTCAACAATGAGTGGTTTAGAAGGACTTAGTGGCTAACTGCAAGCATTGCAAAGCAATCACTAGCCTGCTATTCAGTGGAGTTGGTTTGTGGTTTCAAGTCTGCCGCGCCCACAACAACTGGAAACTCAGAACTGGGAAATCTCACTTCAGTGAGTTCAAGACAACTGGGAACTCAGAAAAAAAACGAGCTCTGACTGGGAGAATACATTTTGAATGGTCATCCAATTCAGAATTGCAGTCGGGAACTCGGGCCTCTTTCTAGAGCTCCGACCTGAAGAACACTGACGCTATCATAATTGGACCTGTTTTTAACAGAGTTCCCAGTTATCTTGAAAGCACCATAAATCCATGGAATACTAGACTTTGATGAAAATATTTGCCCATGAATGACTGCCGCGCCACCTTCCTGTTCAAGTAAGCACAGCACAACAAGGTGAGTCCACAAATGTCTTGCATGCTGCTGTATAAATGATTTAACATGCCAGGGAGACATGTATACTGTAGCTAAGAAAGTAATACTATGTGTATGTAAGCTGTTCGTAGCCCATGTGCCTCGCCCTAATAATTTGGTCCTTTTCCCCTCATAACTTAGCCTACTGTTCTGAATTGGTGGTGCACATGTAGCCTGCAGCCTGTTTTAGAGAAATGTAATCAAATATTGTAAGAGCTTTCGTTGTCTGCTTATATGTCCCCTTTATTTATCCTACGGTTCTGACTTGGCGTGCAGGGAGAATACTATAAGAACGGCCCATGTTCTGAATTCTGTCTCTGTACATTTCAAAAGTGCTGAACAAATAGTCATATTGACTATGTCCATCTTAGCTCGCTCATTAATGTCTTAATCAAAATTACGGATTGCCTCTTATCCGCTCGTCGTCCCCTTATGCCATAATGTAGTTTGTACCTCTCAATTGTCAGTAGAAACCACAATTGTTTAAGTAAGTCAGCCATATCAGCTTTGCTTTTTTTGAATGCAGTAAAGGCAGCTGAATGAACTGTTTCGCTGCCATACAAGGCTCCGCTGATAGCCAGGTTTAGCGGTGGGAGTTGGGACTGCTGTTAGGACAGCTTTATGTAGACCCTAATAGTTTGTGGGCATCGTTTGTCACCGTTATAATTAATGTATTGTTTAGTGTTGTGTTGTGTTGTGTAGTGGCTTTGCGGGCATTCATCTAAAAACAACTTTGTTGTTAGGAGAGGTGGGAGGAGAGGTGGAGTACTATGGTCATGGAAGTTGCAGGTGGCACCATGCGATCTGCTTGGTACATCTGGAAAGATCTTGGCCAGACCCCAACGTCCTGACTGGCTGACAGTCTGTCTGTTTGCCCAACCTTGGCAACGGTTGGGGGAGACGAGGGGAGAGGGGGGGAGGGAGAGAGGCGTCAGACTCTGACAAGGGCAGACAGGACAGCCAAAGTGTCAGAGAATAAGCTTCTCCCCTCTCCATTCCCCCTCGATTTATTGCCAAACTGGAGCGGTGCCGCTAAGACAGATCACAGAAGCCTTCCAGAATAAAGCAAGCAAGCCATAGTTTGTCATTACACCTTTCTGCTGTTTTGGGAGAATTCACTAATGTATCATGTTTAATGTCCATTACAATGTATGGCTTTCACAATCGTTTAGATTGTCACTGTTTTCCTGATTCAGTTTCCATATAGATTAACACACAGATTTGTAACTAGACCATGTCACTCACTGGCGTGTCAAGTCATAATAGGCATGCCAGTGCATCGATGAAAGATCCAGCACAGAGTAACTTTTTTCACTCCCAATATATCTCAGCCAGGATGCGGTAATGTGCTGAAATGAATAAGAGATGTCTGGCCCCAGAAGAAATACAATCCACTCATCAATCAGTGTGTGTGTGTGTGTGTGTGTGTGTGTGTGTGTGTTCGTGTGTGAGTGTGTGTGTGTGTGTGTGTGTGTGTGCCAGTGTGTGTACCAGTGTGTCTATGTGTCTATGTGGGTGTGTGTTCATCTTATCCACCTATCTCCCCACAGTGAAAAGAGGCTGCCTGAACTTCCAATCAAAGTGATTAAAAGAGACAGAGGTGGTATGGAGACACTGGGGAGCAGCTGTGAACCTCCACACACTGTAATTACATTTGTTCATTTATCTCTCTCTCCCCTCTCTCTGTCTCTCACACATACATACACATTTACATGCGCGCATACATACACACACACACACATACATTCCATATGTGTTATTTCATAGTTTTGATGTCTTCGCTATTATTCTACAATATAGAAAATAGTAAAAATGAAGAAAAACCCTTGAATTTGTAGATGTGTCCAAACTTTTTTACTGGTAAGGTAATGTACACAGTTGAAGTCATAAGTTTACATACACTTAGGTTGGAGTCATTAAAACTCATTTTTCAACCACTCTCTCTCTCTCTCTCTCGCTCGCTCGATACATCTCTGTTTTGTTTTTGCCAAGTCGCCCATGGGCATACATAACTCTGTGGACCACTCACTTTATTTTAGCCAGTAGACTAGCTTAGGGAGGAGCACGGTGTCCCCAGTGCGCAGGCATAGCTCGGTGCCCTACATCGTAGCGCCTCATATTGGCCGGGCTAGAGTGGGCATCGAGCCAGGAGAAATGATGCCGGCTCAGCGCATCTGGTCTCCAGTGCGTCTCCTCGGCCCGGGGTATATGGCACCATCCCTACTCACGGTGTCCCCGGTTCGCCAGCACAGTTCTATGTTTGGTATTTCTATGTGTTTGGCCTGGTATGGTTCCCAATCAGAGGCAGCTGTCAATCGTTGTCTCTGATTGAGAACCATACTTAGGTAGCCTGTTTTCCCACTCTTGTTTGTGGGTGGTTGTTTTCTGTTTAGTGTATGTCACCTTGCAGAACTGTTTTCGTTTTTCCCGTTTCACTTCGTTATTTTGTTTTGTGTGTTCAGTTAATAAATTAACATGGACACTTACAACGCTGCGCATTGGTCCCATATTTCATACTCGTCGTCAGACGACGAAGAGATTCGTTACATATGATCCCTTATTGATGTCACCAATTAAATCAACTTTAATTAGTGTAGATTACTGGTCATCAAGATCCATGTTTTTGTGAAAATTCAAGCCGATCTACATCTCAGGTATTTTGTTTTTACATGACTTAGGAAATGTAAGCCTATGCAACATGAATCTATTAAAACAGTATTGTAGCAATGAGGTTTGTGCAGTAGGCTAAAGGTCCAATATTTTATCACCGCATATTGTCTTTGCTTGAATTGCCCTGCATTGCAATGCATTGTTGTTTCGGACAATTTTTGGTATGTTTTGGTATGATCACACCGGTAATCGATCCATAGTTGTATTACTTGTGAGGCACAGCTGAGTGAGAACACTTTTAAATAATTGCTTTATGTTTGTATTTTTATGGGCTGGTGGTGCCTGCATCTATTAATGGGACTCGAGTATCTCCATCAGCTGACCTTTTTGGTCAGTCTCAGCGGAGGGAGAGCGCAGTCTCTCAATGTCCCTCTGCTCTCTCTTTCCTCCACTGATACTGACCAGAAAGGAACATGTCTTCCAGCTGCTGGCGATACTTGAGTTGCACCGCATTATTTCTGCTTCTTAAACAAATTCAGTAAACGTGGGCCAGCATCCCTGTGGAACGCTTTGACACCTTGTAGAGTCCACGTCCCGATGAATTGAGGCTGTTTTGAGGGCAAAAAGGGGTGCGACTCAATATTAGGATTGTGTTGGTAATGTTTTATACACTCGGTCTCTCTCTCTCCCCCTCTCTTTCTCTCTCTCTCTCTCTCTCTCTCTCCTCTTTCTCTTTCTCTTTCTCTCTCTCTCTCTCTCTCTCTCTCTCTCTCTCTCTCTCTCTCTCTCTCTCTCTCTCTCTCTCTCTCTCTCTCTCTCTCTCTCTCTCTCTCTCTCTCTCTCTCTCCCTCTCTGATTTCTTACCTGCTAGATAATCTAATAGACTCAGATGATTGGGCAAACAGAGAATCTAAGCACCAGCTGATACCAAACAGATAATTGTGAGGAATATGACTGGGCTTGATTCCTTCTGAGATATCTAATTGTGCGTGATCTGAAGTAGGACACAGTGTGTACTCAGAGTGCTGATTTAAAAACTTCAGTAAAGTTATTTTGAGCTGGAAATTAAGTTGGAAGGCTGAGAGAGAGAGAGAGAGAGAGAGAGAAATTTGACGTTTTGTTTTCATCGTCATGCATGTCAAATGGGCATCCAGCCAACTGAGTCATACTTCTCTGACAAGGAGCTCAGACAAAAAGCTATGACTGGAAAGCTTGTTGCTAAGGAGGGGACTATTCCTAAACTAGTCTAGACTTTTATCCTTGAACAAACTGCTTGCCAGGTGTTGAGGAAATGTTCTAGATGATACACCTTTCTACTTATACTCTGACGAAGACAAAGCGTGTCAAAATGTTGGTTCAATCATTCAGAAACTATCATAAAGTTTAACAAAGTTTAATAAATTATGTTTCTGCACCTGGTAAATGCTTGTGGGTGTACTACTTTTTGGTTCCCTTCTTGCACTTTTATTCAGTTGAACAGAGATATTCTGCCTCAAAATACACTGACGTTCAAAAGTTTGGGGTCACTTAGAAATGTCCTTGTTTTTTAAAGAAAAGGCCCATTATCAGAGGCCCATTATCAGCAACCATCACTCCTGTGTTCCAATGGCACGTTGTATTAGCTAATCCAAGTTTATCGTTTTAAAAGGCTAATTGATCATTAGAAAACCCTTTAGTAATTATGTTAGCACAGCTGAAAACTGTTGTCCTGATTAAAGAAGCAATAAAACTGGCCTTCATTAGACTAGTTGAGTGTCTGGAGCATCAGCATTTGTGGGTTCGATTACAGGCTCAAAATGACCAGAAACAAATAACTTTCTTCTGAAACTCGTCAGTCTATTCTTGCCAAGAAACTGAAGATCTCATACAACGCTGTGTACCTTTATAGAACAGCGTAAACTGGCTCTAACCAGAATAGAAAGAGGAGTGGGTGGCCCCGGTGCACAACTTAGCAAAAGGACAGGTACATTAGAGTATCTAGTTTGAGAAACAGACACCTCACAAGTCCTCAACTGGCAGCTTCATTAAATAGTATCCGCAAAACACCAGTCTCAACGTCAACAGTGAAGAGGTGACTCCAGGATGCTGGCTTTCTAGGCAGAGTTGCAAAGAAAAAGCCATATCTCAGACTGGCCAATAAAAAGAAAAGATTAAGATGGACAAAAGAACACAGACACTGGACAGAGGAACTCTGCCTAGAAGGCCAGCATCCCGGAGTCGCCTCTTCACTGTTGACGTTGAGACTGGTATTTTGTTGGTACTATTTAATGAAGATGCCAGTTCTTAACTGACTTGCCAACTTGTTCTTACCTGACTTGCTTAGTTACATTTTAAAAAGTAGTCCTATGGTCAAAAGCAGTACACTACATAGGGAATAGGGTGCCATTTGTTACCCAAACTCTGTTTGCCATGGTACGGTTCATCCCCTGTCCTCCTGCTGCTATTGACCCCAGCCACCCCCTCTGTCTCCCTGTCTGCACAGTAGGGCCTACAGATCTTCTACAGATGTTCAAGCTCCTGGCTGCAGGGGTGCCCAGTCTCGCCATGGTCATGCCAGGCCACCCTGGCCAGGTCAGAGGTCCAGCTGCTCAGCTTCCTCCTCAATCACCTCCAGGGGACCTGGCTGTCTGTCTTGTCCACTGACCCCTGACCTCTGTGACAGACTGGGGTTGGTGTGGGGGTGGTGATGGACAGAGAATGCCCACTGGTCAGGGAGAGAGAAAGAGAGAGAGACACACACAGATAGAAAGTAAGGCAGAGCAAGAGAGAGAAAGAGAGAGAGAGAGAGAGAGCGAGAGAGAGAGAGAGAGAGAGAGAGAGCAGGGGCATGCCTGTCTCTCTGAAAGGCCACGGCTGCAGCAGAATAGCCCTGGAGGCCCACACCAACCAACTCTCGGAATGTCACCACAGCCGTGACTCCCTTTGACTCCAGGAGTGCACACAGACATACAGACACACATGAACGCAAAAAAAAAAAAAAGACAACTGACTTCCGTGGTGATTTAAAGAAGCAGCAGCTGCAGCTCCGGGTCCCTTTACTGGAAACTAACTCTGGCCCCTAACTTGTGTTCTGTTTGTCCTATTCAGCTAGTTGTTAATTAGTTTCTTGGGCATGCCTGGGCTTGTCTGTTGTGTTTGAATGCTGAAGTTTTACTTCCAGATCTTAAGTAGACATACAGTACATGAGACTCTGGGTCATAAGAGTCATAACCACCTCCCCTGACTTCACCAGAGCCAAAAGTTAACCAGGGCATGACTTCCCCTCCTCTTCCCCTCTTCCTCGAACCCTTCCATCCTCCCACCCGAGGCTGGATAGACTGCTGTACATCCAGACAGACAGGCATGCTGATGCAGGGTGGTCCTAAAGTGCCCCCATTCTTTCACTCAATCTCTGACTCACTGAGAAGAAGAAAAAAAATTCAAATCCGTCCAGTCAGTCTGAACGAGAGAGGGAAGGAGGTGATATCTCCCTCACCTGAATAGGAGAAAGAGGGAAAGCGAGAGAGAGAGAGAATAGTGAGAGCAGGTGAGAGAAAGTGAATAAGAACAAGAGATGGAGAGGTGGGAAAACGTGAGGGAGAAGACAGGGAGACAGTGAGTGTGTGAGTGAAAGACAAAGTGAGGGAGAAGACGGGAGACAGAGAGTGTGTGAGTGAAAGACAAGCGAGGGAGAAGACAGGGAGACAGAGTGTGTGAGTGAAAGACAAAGTGAGGGAGAAGACGGGAGACAGAGAGTGTGTGAGTGAAAGACAAAGTGAGGGAGAAGACGGGAGACAGAGAGTGTGTGAGTGAAAGACAAAGCAAGGGAGAAGACAGGGAGACAGAGAGTGTGTGAGTGAAAGACAAAGCGAGGGAGAAGACAGGGAGACAGAGAGTGTGTGAGTGAAAGACAAAGCGAGGGAGAAGACAGGGAGACAGAGAGTGTGTGAGTGAAAGACAAAGTGAGGGAGAAGACAGGGAGACAGAGAGTGTGTGAGTGAAAGACAAAGCGAGGGAGAGAGAGAATGATAGAAAAAGAGGGCAAGAGAAAGAGAGCAGTCTGATGAATTGAGACAGAGTCAACTGACCGCAGGTCATTAAGCTGCCATTGGGCTGAGCATGAGTCACTACTAATTCTCATCACTCTCCTCAGCCCACCTCATCCCTCTTCATATGTCCCTCTCTCTCTGGCCATCCCTCTCTCTCTCTCTCTCACCATCCCTCCTCTCTCTCTCTGGTCTCTCTCACCATCCCTCCTCTCTCTCTCTCTGCTCTCTCTCACCATCCCTCCTCTCTCTCTCTGCTCTCTCTCACCATCCCTCCTCTCTCTCTCTCTGCTCTCTCTGGCCATCCCTCCTCTCTCTCTCGCCATCCCTCCTCTCTCTCTCACCATCCCTTCTCTCTCTCTCTGCTCTCGCTCACCATCCTTCCTCTCTCTCTGCTCTCTCTCTCACCATCCCTCCTCTCTCTCTCTCTGCTCTCTCTCACCATCCCTCCTCTCTCTCTCTCTGCTCTCTCTCACCATCCCTCCTCTCTCTCTCTGCTCTCTCTCACCATCCCTCCTCTCTCTCTCTCTGCTCTCTCTGGCCATCCCTCCTCTCTCTCTCGCCATCCCTCCTCTCTCTCTCACCATCCCTCCTCTCTCTCTCTGGTCTCTCTCACCATCCCTCCTCTCTCTCTCTCCTCTCTCTCACCATCCCTCCTCTCTCTCTCTCTGCTCTCTCTCGCCATCCCTCCTCTCTCTCTCTCTGCTCTCTCTCACCATCCCTCCTCTCTCTCTCTCTGCTCTCTCTGGCCATCCCTCCTCTCTCTCTCGCCATCCCTCCTCTCTCTCTCACCATCCCTCCTCTCTCTCTCTGCTCTCTCTCACCATCCTTCCTCTCTCTCTGCTCTCTCTCTCACCATCCCTCCTCTCTCTCTCTCTGCTCTCTCTCGCCATCCCTCCTCTCTCTCTCGCCATCCCTCTCTCTCTCTCACCATCCCTCCTCTTTCTCTCACCTCTCTCTTGGAGTGTTTGATATGTAGATAATGATACAGTAGGTAATTCATGTTTATGGTTGGTGATAGTGGTTCAGTGCAAGTTATTGAACATATGCATTTTCAGATTATGTATAGACGAGGCATGATTTAGAGAGAGACTGCCAATTTCCTGTCTCTTTCTTTCTCTCTCTCAATCCCTCTCACTCTCCTCTCTGTCTGTTTTCATATTGTGAATCTGCTCAGCAAACTCCCTAAACATGGTTGGCTCCCCTAACCCCAAGCGCTCAAAGAACACTGGTGTGTGTGTATTCTGACTGGTTTCAGAGTTGTATACCCTCATCACGCACAGTCAATGAAGTCCGTTCGGCCAGCCTTCAGTCAGGACTCTGGGAGCCCGCCTGGACCAGTGATCTGGAATGGCCTCCACAGCCTCCTATGGAGACCTGGAGAACAAGAGACATGGAGGCAGAGAGGAGGGAGAAAGCCAGGGAGAAGAGACACACACACACACACCACACACACACAGTTCATGGTTATCACAAATGAATGAGGATCTATTGTTTCCTTGCTTCCTATGTTGTGCCGTAGTGCCGTAGCATTTACCATTCTTTGCAGAAGGTTGCTCCAGAGTGCTCACCATTGAGCCAATGAACCAGTAAATATTGGAAGCATGTCTATTCCTTTCCTTTTCACTGACACTCTCTTCCCTAAATATGTATTTACTTGCACACTTTTGTTGATTTAAAAATAACCCCCCATCAGCGTCTTGCTGCTTCAGTAGAATTGTTAATTAACATGCACTAATTTGGAGCGTTTTAACAGAGCGTTAGTTCCAGACAATTTAAAGCACTTTAGGCAGGGTGAGCTGATGCCAAGTCTGGCAATATAGCAATGTACCCCCATCTCCCCTCCACCCTCCACTGTCAGACCCCAATGCAGCTACCCATCTCTCCACAGTCATGGTCGATATGTCCTCTCTACATCGTAAAACACAACCATCCGAGTCAGTAAATGAACTGAGTAGGTGACTGAAACAGCAGTAGTCCCACTAACTGGATGTATTTAGTTACATCAGGGGAGCCTCATTTTCAATGGTGCCCTGAGGACAACAAATTCAACACATTCAACTAGAACATTCCTATAAAAACTACGGGTTACAATTTCAAAAACAACCATTTCAACACCACAATGCATTTCTACGCTTAATCAAAACAAATGCAATTATTATTTAACAAATTCAACATTAGACTCCTCAACTGCCCTAGCGGCACCAGGGAATCAAGATGTCCTGCAGGTTATTGCAAAAATGTGGGGGTATTAAAACTGAAGGTGGATTTACCTAAATGGGTGGCGACCCGCAGAGTTAACCAAACCTGTGAATGGGTTTGGTAACTATGTTTTTAGACTTAATCAATGAGGTTTGGTAACTATGTTTTTAGACTTAATCAATGAAGTTTGGTAACTATGTTTTTAGACTTAATCAATGAGGTTTGGTAACTATGTTTTTAGACTTAATCAATGAGGTTTGGTAACTATGTTTTTAGACTTAATCAATGAGGTTTGGTAACTATGTTTTTAGACTTAATCAATGAGGTTTGTTAACTATGTTTTTAGACTTAATCAATGAAGTTTGGTAACTATGTTTTTAGACTTAATCAATGAGGTTTGGTAACTATGTTTTTAGACTTAATCAATGAGGTTTGGTAACTATGTTTTTAGACTTAATCAATGAGGTTTGGTAACTATGTTTTTAGACTTAATCAATGAGGTTTGGTAACTATGTTTTTAGACTTAATCAATGAAGTTTGGTAACTATGTTTTTAGACTTAATCAATGAGGTTTGGTAACTATGTTTTTAGACTTAATCAATGAGGTTTGGTAACCATGTTTTTAGACTTAATCAATGAGGTTTGGTAACTATGTTTTTAGACTTAATCAATGAGGTTTGGTAACTATGTTTTTAGACTTAATCAATGAGGTTTGGTAACTATGTTTTTAGACTTAATCAATGAGGTTTGGTAACTATGTTTTTAGACTTAATCAATGAGGTTTGGTAACTGTGTTTTTAGACTTAATCAATGAGGTTTGGTAACTATGTTTTTAGACTTAATCAATGAGGTTTGGTAACTATGTTTTTAGACTTAATCAATGAGGTTTGGTAACTATGTCTTTAGACTTAATCAATGAGGTTTGGTAACTATGTTTTTAGACTTAATCAATGAGGTTTGGTAACTATGTTTTTAGACTTAATCAATGAGGTTTGGTAACTATGTTTTTAGACTTAATTAATGAGGTTTGGTAAGTCGGAAGCTTGTGTAGTAGAGTTTTGTTAACAAAAAGGGAATAATGAAGGGATCTACAGGACTTTAATGATAAAGCGAAGGTTACTGTGGTAGACGGCATCCAAAGGCTTAAAGAGTAGTGGCTGCTGCATTCTGGGAAATGGTGTCACCATAGTCAAGAACTGGCAGTAAAGTTGACAGTACAGTCTGTTTCCTGCTGTTAAGGGAGAGAAAAGATCTGTTTCTAAAAAAGAGGCCCACTTTAAGTCTTAGCTTTTTAATTAGCTTTTTTTTCACGTTAAATCCTTGTCACTCCAAATGCCCAGATATTTATAGGTGGGAGCCCAATTGATGGGAGAACCATTCAATTAATATATATGTAGTCTATATGATTTTTTTTGCGAGAATTAGAGAACAGCATGTATTTAGTCTTGCCCACGTTAAGTACAAGTCTTAAACCAACCAGGGCTTTCTGCAAGACAACAAAGTCAGATTGCAGCTCTAACAATGTCTGAGCTACAGTTGGGGCAATAGCATTCATAACAGTATCGTCTGCATACAGATGAATATTACAGGTTTTATATAGTCAAGATAACAGGTCCCAATACTGACCAATGCGGTACACCTTTCGTAATATCCAGGAAACTGAACTTAATACCAACCTTCACAAGTTGTATCCTGTCTGACAGGTAATTCTCAAACCACTTGATCTCAGTCAACCTTTGAATGCGAAGGTGTTGAAGGCCTTGGGAAAGTCTATAAATATGTCTGCACAATGATTTTGATGATCTAAGCATTATTAACGCATCATCTAAACCAAGCAGATGAAATGGTATTATTTCCTGGTCTAAAACCAGATTGGTGAACATTACGAACAGAGTGAGAAGTTAAAACATGTTATTAGCTGAGAGTTGGACAGGGATGACATATTTCCTCATATATCATTTTCTCTCGTCTGAACAGACCCCAAGTCCCCCGGCTCCTACGTCCTGAACCCCTACTGCTCCTGCTGCCCCCTAGCATCCTCGTCTTTACGGATACCTCCCCTGTAGACACTCGACTGCACACAGGTACTACTGCTAGTTATTATTCCATATCCTCAGACACTCAGCTCTTCACTGCTGCTTCTCTCTCTTCCCTATGCTTCTCTTTCTCACATTTATCCCCCTCCCCATTAGACGTATCACTGAAGTTGTCTCCAGACTCAGCACACTGCTCTGTTTAACACACCACCATTTCAACCCTCCCCTTAACACCAGGGTCACTGACGCCCTCCTCTCTGTACGCTGCACAGTCTCCTGCTATTTACCGGACTGTCACTCACTCTGCCAGCAGCACACCCAAACAGCAGCAGCAGCAGAGAGAGAGAGAGAGAGAGAGAGAGAGAGAGAGAGAGAGAGAGAGAGAGAGAGAGAGAGAGAGAGAGAGGCAGAGAGAGAGTGAGAGAGTGAGAGGCAGAGAGAGAGTGAGAGAGTGAGAGGCAGAGAGATATAAAGGGTGAAAGAGAAAGGGAGAGACAGTGAGACACAAATAGAAAGTAAGGCAGTGCAAGAGAGAGAGAACAAAAGAGAGAGAGCAAGAGAGGAAGTGTGAGAACGAGACCGCGATAGAGAGAGAGGAGGGGTGGAGGGGGGGGAATTAAGGAGAGAAATAGGAAGGGAGAAAGAGAGATAAGACGAGGGAGGGAGATATACGAAAAGACAGAAAAAGAGAGAGCGAGAGAGAGAAGGAGCGAGGGGGTTAGTCAAGCTGACAGAAACATTAAATGACATGGAAACATTGCCACAGAGGACAATCAAAGCGATGAAGACACCCAAAGTCGTTTGTGTGTGAATATTTTCTTAGTGCACGTGTCACGTTCTCTGCTCGTTGTTGATGCAGCGAAGCCTTACGTGTGGCTTTCACAGGAAACCATGAGTGACACCCCTTCATCGACACCTATTATCATTGTCACGGCTATCAACCTTACAGCTCTCCAAGTTGATTCATGTAATTAAGACGTCGTGGAGTCAACGCTATTTTAATAAACACATTCATCTGTCATATTTCTGTCTACCATTCCTGCTCTTTACTAGGCTCTGCCTCACCACTCTGCTGTGTCTCTCTAATGGACTACTGGCTCTGCCTCACCACTCTGCTGTGTCTCTAATGGCCTACTGGCTCTGCCTCACCACTCTGCTGTGTCTCTCTAATGGACTACTGGCTCTGCCTCACCACTCTGCTGTGTCTCTCTAATGGACTACTGGCTCTGCCTCACCACTCTGCTGTGTCTCTCTAATGGACTACTGGCTCTGCCTCACCACTCTGCTGTGTCTCTCTAATGGACTACTGGCTCTGCCTCACCACTCTGCTGTGTCTCTCTAATGGACTACTGGCTCTGCCTCACCACTCTGCTGTGTCTCTCTAATGGACTACTGGCTCTGCCTCACCACTCTGCTGTGTCTCTCTAATGGACTACTGGCTCTGCCTCACCACTCTGCTGTGTCTCTCTAATGGACTACTGGCTCTGCCTCACCACTCTGCTGTGTCTCTCTAATGGACTACTGGCTCTGCCTCACCACTCTGCTGTGTCTCCCTAATGGACTACTGGCTCTGCCTCACCACTCTGCTGTGTCTCTCTAATGGACTACTGGCTCTGCCTCACCACTCTGCTGTGTCTCTCTAATGGACTACTGGCTCTGCCTCACCACTCTGCTGTGTCTCTCTAATGGACTACTGGCTCTGCCTCACCACTCTGTTGTGTCTCTCTAATGGACTACTGGCTCTGCCTCACCACTCTGCTGTGTCTCTCTAATGGACTACTGGCTCTGCCTCACCTCTCTGCTGTGTCTCCCTAATGGACTACTGGCTCTGCCTCACCACTCTGCTGTGTCTCTCTAATGGACTACTGGCTCTGCCTCACCACTCTGTTGTGTCTCTCTAATGGACTACTGGCTCTGCCTCACCACTCTGCTGTGTCTCTCTAATGGACTACTGGCTCTGCCTCACCACTCTGCTGTGTCTCTCTAATGGCCTACTGGCTCTGCCTCACCACTCTGCTGTGTCTCTAATGGCCTACTGGCTCTGCCTCACCACTCTGCTGTGTCTCTCTAATGGACTACTGGCTCTGCCTCACCACTCTGCTGTGTCTCTCTAATGGACTACTGGCTCTGCCTCACCACTCTGCTGTGTATCTCTAATGGCCTACTGGCTCTGCCTCACTACTCTGCTGTGTCTCTCTAATGGACTACTGGCTCTGCCTCACCACTCTGCTGTGTCTCTAATGGCCTACTGGCTCTGCCTCACCACTCTGCTGTGTCTCTCTAATGGACTACTGGCTCTGCCTCACCACTCTGCTGTGTCTCTCTAATGGACTACTGGCTCTGCCTCACCACTCTGCTGTGTCTCCCTAATGGACTACTGGCTCTGCCTCATCACTCTGCTGTGTCTCTCTAATGGACTACTGGCTCTGCCTCACCACTCTGCTGTGTCTCTCTAATGGACTACTGGCTCTGCCTCACCACTCTGCTGTGTCTCTCTAATGGCCTACTGGCTCTGCCTCACCACTCTGCTGTGTCTCTCTAATGGACTACTGGCTCTGCCTCACCACTCTGCTGTGTCTCTCTAATGGACTACTGGCTCTGCCTCACCACTCTGCTGTGTCTCTCTAATGGACTACTGGCTCTTTAAAGGTAGACATCCATGGGAGAGGAGAGGGGGTGTGAGGGGGTTCTCCTGGGGGTTCACATTATAGAGCATAAATAAGTAGTTACCTCCAAGCCTCCACATATTTTGAACAGGAGTGAAAAGGATGTGTGTGTGTGTGTGTGTGTGTGTGTGTGTGTGTGTGTGTGTGTGTGTGTGTGTGTGTGTGTGTGTGTGTGTGTGTGTGTGTGTGTGTGTGTATGTGTGTGTGTGTGTGTGTGTGTGTGTGTGTGTGTGTGCCTACGTGTTTGAGTGTGTGCGTGTGTGTGTGTCAGAGGTGTCTCATTCTGCTGTAAGAGCCTTCTCACACTCCAGCACCAGAGGGACTGGATCTGATTACAGCTTAATGGGTCAGGACACAGCCAAGACAATCCTTCCCTGGCGGACTCTGCCCCAACGTAACCCATGCCGTGCCACACAGCCAAGACAACCTGGTGTAACCTGCCCTGAAACGGTAGTGAACTAGGGCTCCAGTCAAAAGTAGTCAACTATACAGGGAATGGGGTGCCATTTGGGACACAGTAATGTGGAATGGAGGGGGTTGGGGAGAGTCATGTGTACTGTGTTGTGTTTCATTCTACGGAAAAGTTCCCTCCCCTCTGCCCTAGTTTATGACGGACACTAGGCGGAGCTGTTTCTTACACCCAGTTGTCTCAGCTCCATGAAGGTAAGTGAAGGAGGACAGAGGAGAGGGAACGTCTTCATGGAATGAAATGCAACCATGGAGGTGACATCCCTGGTCATATCCAGCTTCGATCTTGTATCAGAGTGCACTACACACATAGTGACCTTCCATGGCGTAGTGATTGTAGAGATGGAGAGAAAACAGAGGAGAGGTGAGGGGTGGACAGTGAGGAGTGTTGTAATGAGTCACACAGTGGAGCTAAAATGGAGACAGAGTCAGCATTGTGGTTTGTTTATGTTCCCCAGTAACCCGCCTCCACAATCCATTCTCCCTTTCATCATCATTACACACGCGAACACTCGCATACACACACACAACCTGCCCTCATGCTGGTCCGGCACCCACACAGGTCTTTACCACCAACTTGAACCCAACAATCATCAGAACCCTGTCTCTGTCATACTACACTCTCCCACAATGTTCGGGTTGACTGTTGTTTCTGTTGCTGATGAAGATGTTATACACTGCTCAAATAAATAAAGGGAACACTAAAATAACACATCCTAGATCTGAATGAATGAAATATTCTTATTAAATACTTTTTTCTTCACATAGTTGAATGTGCTGACGACAAAATCACACAAAAATGATCAATGGAAATCCAATTTATCAACCCATGGAGGTCTGGATTTGGAGTCACACTCAAAATTAAAGTGGAAAACCACTCTACAGGCTGATCCAACTTTGATGTAATGTCCTTAAAACAAGTCAAAATGAGGCTCAGTAGTGTGTGTGTGGCCTCCACGTGCATGTATGACCTCCCTACAACGCCTGGGCATGCTCCTGATGAGGTGGTGGATGGTCTCCCAAGGGATCTCCTCCCAGACCTGGACTAAAGCATCCACCAACTCCTGGACAGTCTGTGGTGGATGGAGCGAGACATGATGTCCCAGATGTGCTCAATTGGATTCAGGTCTAGGGAACGGGTGGGCCAGTCCATAGCATCAATGCCTTCCTCTTGCAGGAACTGCTGACACACTCCAGCCACATGAGGTCTAGCATTGTCTTGCATTAGGAGGAACCCAGGGCCAACCGCACCAGCATATGGTCTCACAAGGGGTCTGAGGATCTCATCTCGGTACCTAATGGCAGTCAGGCTTCCTCTGGCGAGCACATGGAGGGCTGTGCGGCCCCCCAAAGAAATGCCACCCCACACCATGACTGACCCATCGCCAAACCGGTCATAATGGAGGATTTTGCAGGCAGCAGAACGTTCTCCACGGCGTCTCCAGACTCTGTCACGTCTGTCACTGGTGCTCAGTGTGAACCTGCTTTCATCTGTGAAGAGCACAGTGGCGAATTTGCCAATCTTGGTGTTCTCTGGCAAATGCCAAACGTCTTGCACGGTGTTGGGCTGTAAGCACAACCCCCACCTGTGGACGTCGGGCCCTCATACCACCCTCATGGAGTCTGCTTCTGACCATTTGAGCAGAAACATGCACATTTGTGGCCTGCTGGAGGTCATTTTGCAGGGCTCTGGCAGTGCTCCTCCTGCTCCTTCTTGCACAAAGGCGGAAGTAGTGGTCCTGCTGCTGGGTTGTTGCCCTCCTACGGCCTCCTCCACATCTCCTGATGTACTGGCCTGTCTCCTGGTAGCGCCTCCATGCTCTGGACACTACGCTGACAGACACAGCAAACCTTCTTGCCACAGCTTGCATTGATGTGCCATCCTGGATGAGCTGCACTACCTGAGCCACTTGTGTGGGTTGTAGACTCCGTCTCATGCTACCACTAGAGTGAAAGCACCGCCAGCATTCAAAAGTGACCAAAACATCAGCCAGGAAGCATAGGAACTGAGAAGTGATCTGTGGTCACCACCTGCAGAACCACTCCTTTATTGGGGGTGTCTTGCTAATTGCCTATAATTTCCACCTGTTGTCTAATCCATTTGCACAACAGCATGTGACATTTATTGTCAATCAGTGTTGCTTCCTAAGTGGACAGTTTGATTTCACAGACGTGTGATTGACTTGGAGTTACATTGTGTTGTTTAAGTGTTCCCTTTATTTTTTTGAGCAGTGTATATTATCTCAGTGACAAAGCAGTGGCACAAGTCAGCAATGTATGTCATGGTATCTCTCCGGCCTTGTCAATATAAAACAGACTTACTACTGTTTCTATCTTGTGATTCTCCCAATGTTATAGGTCACACTATTTTCTAGCCAAGTTTCTCACCCTGCCTGAGGGCACCCAACCGGATAAGAAGACCATCAAGTGATCAGTACACTGTAGTCCAGACAGCATCCTACTGATTAAAGGAGAGACCAGTACACTGTTGTCCAGACAGCATCCTACTGATTAAAGGAGAGACCAGTACACTATAGTCCAGACAGCATCCTACTGATTAAAGGAGAGACCAGTACGCCATAGTCCAGACAGCATCCTACTGATTAAAGGAGAAACCAGCACACTGTAGTCCAGAGAGACCAGCACACTGTAGTCCAGACAACATCCTACTGATTAAAGGAGAGACCAGTACACTGTAGTCCAGACAGCATCCTACTGATTAAAAGAGAGACCAGTACACTCTGGTCCAGACAGCATCCTACTGATCAATACAGAGACCAGTACACTCTGGTCCAGACAGCATCCGACTGATTAAAAGAGAGACCAGTACACTCTGGTCCAGACAGCATCCTACTGATCAATACAGAGACCAGTACACTCTGGTCCAGACAGCATCCTACTGATCAATACAGAGACCAGTACTCTCTAGTCCAGTGAGAGAGGGAGTGAAAGAGAGAAAAAGAGAGATAGGGAGAGAGAGAGAGGCAGAGAGAGAGAGACAGACAGACACACAGAGTGAGAGTGAGAGTGAGTGAGAGAGAGAGAGAGAGAGAGAGAGAGAGAGAGAGAGAGAGAGAGACAAACACACAGAGTGAGAGTGAGAGTGAGTGAGAGAGAGAGAGAGAGAGAGAGAGAGAGAGAGAGAGAGAGAGAGACAAACACACAGAGTGAGAGTGAGAGTGAGAGTGAGAGAGAGAGAGAGAGAGAGAGAGAGAGAGAGAGAGAGAGAATACCAAAATATACACTTGCTTTATCGATTTCCAAAAAGCATTTGATTCTATTTGGCCTACAGGACTGTTCTACAAAGTTATTGAAGGTGGTGTAGGGGGTAAAGCATATGTCATAATTAAATCAATGTATACTGGCAATAAGTGCAGCATTAAAATTGGCAAGAAAATAACAGAATTCTTTAACCAGGGGCGGGGCTTTCATCAGGGTAGCAATCTGAGCCCTGCACTCTTCAATATTTACTATTCTAGAAAAATCCTCAGCCCCTGGTGTTAGTCTCCACAACTCAGAAGTTAAATGCCTACTCTTCACAGATGACCTATGCCTGCTGTCACCCACAGCACATGGCCTACAGCAGAGCCTGGACCTACTAGAACAGTATTGCCAGACCTGGGCCGTGGCAGTAAACCCCAAAAATACTAAACTAATGATTTTCCAGAGAAGATCCAGATCTCAGGGAATTAGACCAAAGTTCTCAATTGGTACAAAATATATAGAGTACTGCACACACTACAATTACTTAGGTTTAAAAATAAGCTCATCTGGACACCTTAATGAGGCAGTGAATGAACTGAGAGAGAAAGCACTCAGGACATTCTACGCCATTAAAACGCAAATTCAAATTGAAATACCTATTACAATTTGGCTAAAACGAATTGATTATGTCATTGAACCAATTGCACTTTATGGCAGTGAGGTGTGGGGTCCACTTGCAAAACAAGATTTCATCAATGTCATCAATCTCGTGACTAGGGGGGTGTTCTAGTCATTGATTTTCTATGTGGCTGGGTTGTATGGTTCCCAATTAGAGGCAACTGGTAATCGTTGCCTCTAATTGGGGATCATATTTAGGAAGCTTTTTCTCCCACCTGCTTTGTGGGATATTGTTTTCAGTGAGTGCATGTAGCACTACGGTACTGCTTGGTCATTGGTTGTTTTGTGGTTTGTTGAAGTTGCACCAAAATAAAGATGTGGAACTCCAATCACACTGCGCCTTGGTCCGTCTATCCTAACAACCGTGACAATCAAATGGGACAAACACCCCATTGAAACCCTGCATGCAGAGTTCTGTAAGATTCTCCTACATGTCCAGAGGAAAACTACAAACAATGCATGCAGGGCAGAATTTGGCCAATATCCACTAATTATAAAAACTCAAAAAAGAGCAATTAAGTTTTGGAAACATTTAAAATACAGTGACCCCCTCTCATAGCATTACCAAGCCCTGCAAAGCCAAGAGCTGAGCAAAGAAAATAGTCCCCTCATCCAGCTGGTCCTGCGGCTGAGTTCACAAACCTGCTCTACTAACACACTGAAGCCTCAGGACCAGAACATCCAATCAATCAGAATAAACCAAATTACACAGAGTCCAAACAAAACGACATTGCTTATTGGGAAACACAAGCACAAACAAAGCAAAATGCAGTGCTTCTTGGCCCTAAATCGACTGTACACCGTGGCTAACTGTTTGACCATGGTTACTGATCAAAACCTTAGAAAAACCTTGACAAAGTACAGGCTCAGTGAGCACAGCCTTGCCATTGAGAAGGGTAGACACAGGAAAACCTGGCTCCCTGTAGAGGAAAGGCTGTGCAACCACTGCACCACAGCAGAACCTGAGACAGAGCTGCATTTCCTGACAAAATGTCAAAAATATAAAACAATTAGTGAGTGTCATTTCCCCAAATTTGAAACCCTTATTCCAGGTTTCAAGGACCTCTTCGATGAGAGTAGGCTACCGGTCCTGTTGGGGGAGGACGCAGAGAGCTGTGGGTTGGCAGCGCACTACATTGCTGCCTGCCATAAGGTGAGGGACAGTGTCTGACAGACCAATCAACCTGCACATGTCCTCTACTGTATGCTTATTGTTATTGTTCAATGTATGGTTATTTTGACCCTTGGTTATTGTTGATACTGTTGTCCCGTTGACCATTTTGATTCTCATATTATAAATATCCACAGTAAGCTTTGGCAATATGTACAGTGTTACGTCATGCCAATAAAGCAAATGGAATTGAGAGAAAAGTCTACATCTGGGCTTTTTCTGGTTGTGGGGCTGAGACTGACTCACCCACCTCCCCCTTTTCCTCCCTCCCTTTCTTCTCCCCCTCTCGTGTTTCATGTGGAGGTCAGAGGGATTGATGTCACGGATGACGCACGCACACACAAACATACACACGTCCACAACACATGCTACAGACACCACATCGCATTCACTGGTGTCTGATGTGGCGTGATGGTGTCACACTGTTCATGATCTTAACTATACTGAGTCTAGCCTTTCAGTTTATTTCTATCTTTCTGTTGTTTCCAGAAGCTGTGGGACACTGACACATCTCACACAACAGCCACCTGGCAAAGGAAGAGAGACACATGGAGAAGGAGACAGTGAGAGCAAAGGAGAGAAGAGAGGGAAAGATGCTGTAGATGGGAGGAGAGAGACAGGTGACGATATAGAGAAGGCTTGAGGAAGAATGGACAGAGAGAAAGAATAGAGAGGAAAGCGGATGGAAAGGGGAACAAACATGGGGAGATAGGTCAGAGAGAGGGGGAGAAAGGGAGTGGTAGTGAGAGATGGGGGAGAGCAGGAGAGGGAGAGAGAGCAGGAGTGAGACAGATGGTAGACAGGTGAGGTAAAGAGATATAGAGGCATAAAGCGACAAAAGTATAGAGAGCGAGAGAGAGAGAGAGATTGAGAGAGAGAGAGGGAGAGAGAGAGAGAGAGAGAGATTGAGAGAGAGAGAGAGAGAGAGAGGGAGAGAGAGAGAGAGAGATTGAGAGAGAGAGAGGGAGATTGAGAGAGAGAGAGGGAGAGAGAGAGAGAGAGAGAGAGAGAGAGAGAGAGAGAGATTGAGAGAGAGAGAGGGAGATTGAGAGAGAGAGAGGGAGAGAGAGAGAGAGAGAGAGAGAGAGATTGAGAGGGAGAGGGGGAGAGAGAGAGAGTGAGAGCAGGCCATTAAAGACAGAACAGTACAGCGGGTAGTGTATTAATGATATAGTATGGGGTAGACAGGACAGTTACAGCACTGACAGAGTTTTGCCATTTTCTGGAAAGGTTCTGTGGCAAGAAGTCTATAATAGATGAGCAGACTTTGAAAGAATCCACATTAGAAAAAGTATGAAGTCCGGGATTCAATCCAAGGAGCATTATTGAGCAGCCCACTAGACAGACAACAAAATGCACCTTTTAAAGGCAATTTCCGTGGCGTTTGTGGAGATCGTATTAAAAGTAAACGCTGCAGATGTCAGCTGAAGTGGAAATGACTTAACATCAAGCCTTGTATGAAAGGATACAACCCCCATTTGACTGAATCCCAGCCAAGACATTCAGAGACTGGAAAGCATTCTAGCAGTAACAGTAATAACACAACTGTAGACATGTTCTGTTCTGATCAACTGTAGACATATTACCTGTTCTGATCAACTGTAGACATATAACCTGTTCTGATCAACTGTAGACATATTACCTGTTCTGATCAACAGTATACATATTACCTGTTCTGATCAACTGTAGACATATAACCTGTTCTGATCAACTGTAGACATATAACATGTTCTGATCAACAGTATACATATTACCTGTTCTGATCAACTGTAGACATATAACCTGTTCTGATCAACTGTAGACATATAACCTGTTCTGATCAACTGTAGACATATAACATGTTCTGATCAACAGTATACATATTACCTGTTCTGATCAACTGTAGACATATAACCTGTTCTGATCAACTGTAGACATATAACATGTTCTGATCAACAGTAGACATATAACATGTTCTGATCAACTGTAGACATATAACCTGTTCTGATCAACTGTAGACATATAACATGTTCTGATCAACTGTAGACATGTTCTGTTCTGATCAACTGTAGACATATTACCTGTTCTGATCAACTGTAGACATATAACCTGTTCTGATCAACAGTATACATATTACCTGTTCTGATCAACTGTAGACATGTTCTGTTCTGATCAACTGTAGACATATAACCTGTTCTGATCAACTGTAGACATATAACCTGTTCTGATCAACTGTAGACATATAACCTGTTCTGATCAACTGTAGACATATTACCTGTTCTGATCAACTGTAGACATATAACCTGTTCTGATCAACTGTAGACATATTACCTGTTCTGATCAACTGTAGACATGTTCTGTTCTGATCAACTGTAGACATATAACCTGTTCTGATCAACAGTAGACATATAACCTGTTCTGATCAACTGTAGACATGTTCTGTTCTGATCAACTGTAGACATGTTCTGTTCTGATCAACTGTAGACATTTTACCTGTTCTGATCAACTGTAGACATATAACCTGTTCTGATCAACTGTAGACATATTACCTGTTCTGATCAACTGTAGACATATAACCTGTTCTGATCAACTGTAGACATATTACCTGTTCTGATCAACTGTAGACATATTACCTGTTCTGATCAACAGTAGACATATTACCTGTTCTGATCAACTGTAGACATATAACCTGTTCTGATCAACTGTAGACATGTTCTGTTCTGATCAACTGTAGACATATAACATGTTCTGATCAACTGTAGACATATAACCTGTTCTGATCAACTGTAGACATGTTCTGTTCTGATCAACTGTAGACATATAACCTGTTCTGATCAACAGTAGACATGTTCTGTTCTGATCAACTGTAGACATATTACCTGTTCTGATCAATTGTAGACATATAACCTGTTCTGATCAACTGTAGACATATAACCTGTTCTGATCAACTGTAGACATATTACCTGTTCTGATCAACTGTAGACATGTTCTGTTCTGATCAACTGTAGACATATTACCTGTTCTGATCAACTGTAGACATGTTACCTGTTCTGATCAACTGTAGACATATAACCTGTTCTGATCAACTGTAGACATGTTCTGTTCTGATCAACTAGACATATTACCTGTTCTATTCAACTGTAGACATGTTCTGTTCTATTCAACTGTAGACATATAACCTGTTCTGATCAACTGTAGACATATAACCTGTTCTGATCAACTGTAGACATATTACCTGTTCTGATCAACAGTATACATATTCTGTTCTGATCAACTGTAGACATATAACCTGTTCTGATCAACTGTAGACATATAACCTGTTCTGATCAACTGTAGACATATAACCTGTTCTGATCAACTGTAGACATATAACCTGTTCTGATCAACAGTATACATATTACCTGTTCTGATCAACTGTAGACATATTCTGTTCTGATCAACTGTAGACATATAACCTGTTCTGATCAACTGTAGACATATAACCTGTTCTGATCAACTGTAGACATATAACCTGTTCTGATCAACTGTAGACATATTACCTGTTCTGATCAACTGTAGACATATAACCTGTTCTGATCAACTGTA
This sequence comes from Oncorhynchus mykiss, assembly GCF_013265735.2. NCBI lineage: Eukaryota > Metazoa > Chordata > Actinopteri > Salmoniformes > Salmonidae > Oncorhynchus > Oncorhynchus mykiss. The sequence continues at coordinate 55,667,456 of NC_048577.1, forward strand.
GACATATTACCTGTTCTGATCAACTGTAGACATGTTCTGTTCTGATCAACTGTAGACATATAACCTGTTCTGATCAACAGTAGACATATAACCTGTTCTGATCAACTGTAGACATGTTCTGTTCTGATCAACTGTAGACATGTTCTGTTCTGATCAACTGTAGACATTTTACCTGTTCTGATCAACTGTAGACATATAACCTGTTCTGATCAACTGTAGACATATTACCTGTTCTGATCAACTGTAGACATATAACCTGTTCTGATCAACTGTAGACATATTACCTGTTCTGATCAACTGTAGACATATTACCTGTTCTGATCAACAGTAGACATATTACCTGTTCTGATCAACTGTAGACATATAACCTGTTCTGATCAACTGTAGACATGTTCTGTTCTGATCAACTGTAGACATATAACATGTTCTGATCAACTGTAGACATATAACCTGTTCTGATCAACTGTAGACATGTTCTGTTCTGATCAACTGTAGACATATAACCTGTTCTGATCAACAGTAGACATGTTCTGTTCTGATCAACTGTAGACATATTACCTGTTCTGATCAATTGTAGACATATAACCTGTTCTGATCAACTGTAGACATATAACCTGTTCTGATCAACTGTAGACATATTACCTGTTCTGATCAACTGTAGACATGTTCTGTTCTGATCAACTGTAGACATATTACCTGTTCTGATCAACTGTAGACATGTTACCTGTTCTGATCAACTGTAGACATATAACCTGTTCTGATCAACTGTAGACATGTTCTGTTCTGATCAACTAGACATATTACCTGTTCTATTCAACTGTAGACATGTTCTGTTCTATTCAACTGTAGACATATAACCTGTTCTGATCAACTGTAGACATATAACCTGTTCTGATCAACTGTAGACATATTACCTGTTCTGATCAACAGTATACATATTCTGTTCTGATCAACTGTAGACATATAACCTGTTCTGATCAACTGTAGACATATAACCTGTTCTGATCAACTGTAGACATATAACCTGTTCTGATCAACTGTAGACATATAACCTGTTCTGATCAACAGTATACATATTACCTGTTCTGATCAACTGTAGACATATTCTGTTCTGATCAACTGTAGACATATAACCTGTTCTGATCAACTGTAGACATATAACCTGTTCTGATCAACTGTAGACATATAACCTGTTCTGATCAACTGTAGACATATAACCTGTTCTGATCAACAGTAGACATATAACCTGTTCTGATCAACTGTAGACATATAACCTGTTCTGATCAACTGTAGACATATAACCTGTTCTGATCAACTGTTGACATATAACCTGTTCTGATCAACTGTAGACATATAACCTGTTCTGATCAACTGTAGACATATAACCTGTTCTGATCAACTGTAGACATATAACCTGTTCTGATCAACTGTAGACATATAACCTGTTCTGATCAACAGTAGACATATAACCTGTTCTGATCAACAGTAGACATATAACCTGTTCTGATCAACTGTAGACATATAACCTGTTCTGAACAATTTCGAAGTGTATATGAAGAATAGTATGAATTATAGATTGAGTGAGACCTTGACAACCTGAGTGAGTGAGCAGCCTGGCGGGCAAGTGAGAGAAAGACATAGAGAGAAAATGTGTGAGTGACACTGACTAAGTGAGAGCAGTAAACTTTATTAGCAGTTTAATAAAATGTTGTACAGAATCTCTAACTCTCTTTCTCCCTCTCTTTCCGAGGGTAGAGGTAAAAGTCGACTTTCCATAACCTCCTCAGTTTCCCTTCCCATCACTTCACCCCTCTATCCCTCCAACACTCCATCACTCCATCCCTCCAACACTCCAACACTCCACCCCTCTATCCCTCCATCACTCCACTCCTCTATCCCTCCATCACTCCATCACTCCATCACTCCACTCCTCTATCCCTCGATCCCTCCAACACTCCATCACTCCACCCCTCCAACACTCCATCACTCCATCCCTCCATCACTCCACTCCTCTATCCCTCATCACTCCACTCCTCTATCCCTCCATCACTCCACCCCTCTATCCCTCCAACACTCCATCACTCCATCCCTCCAACACTCTATCACTCCATCCCTCCATCACTCCACTCCTCTATCCCTCCATCACTCCACTCCTCTATCCCTCCATCACGCCACTCCTCTATCCCTCCATCACTCCACTCCTCTATCCCTCCATCACTCCACTCGTCTATCCCTCCATCACTCCACTCTTCCATCCCTCCATCACTCCACTCCTCTATCCCTCTATCCCTCCATTACTCCACTTCCCTATCCCTCCATCACATCACCCATCTATCCCTCCATCACTCCACCCTCCATCACGTCACCCCTTTATCCCTCCATCACTCCACTCCTCTATCCCTCTATCCCTCCATCACTCTACTCCTCTATCCCTCTATCCCTCAATCACTCCACTCCTCTATCCCTCTATCCCTCCATCACTCCACTCCTCTATCCCACCATCACTACACTCCTCTATCCCTCTATCCCTCCATCACTCCACTCCTCTATCCCTCTATCCCTCCATCACTCCACTCCTCTATCCCACCATCACTACACTCCTCTATCCCTCTATCCCTCCATCACTCCACTCCTCTATCCCTCTATCCCTCCATCACTACACTCCTCTATCCCTCTATCCCTCCATCACTCCACCCTCCATCACTTCACCCCTTTATCCCTCATCACTCCTCTATCTCTCATCACTCCTCTATCGCTCCATCACTCCACTCCTCTATCTCTCATCACTCCACTCCTCTATCTCTCCATCACTCCACTCCTCTATTTCTCCATCACTCCACTCCCCTATCCCTCATCACTCCACTCCCCTATCCCTCATCACTCCACTTCTCTATGCCTCATCACTCCTCTATCCCTCATCACTCCACTCCTCTATCCCTTATCACTCCTCTATCCCTCATCACTCCACTTCTTTATCCCTCATCACTCCACTCCTCTATCCCTCATCACTCCACTCCTCTATCCCTCATCACTCCTCTATCCCTCATCACTCCTCTATCCTTCATCACTCCACTCCTCTATCCCTCATCACTCCTCTATCCCTCATCACTCCACTCCTCTGTCCCTCGTCACTCCTCTATCCCTCAGCACTCCACTCCTCTATCCCTCATCACTCCTCTATCCCTCATCACTCCACTCCTCTATCTCTCATCACTCCACTCCTCTATCCCTCATCACTCCTCTATCCCTCATCACTCCACCCCTCTGTCCCTCATCACTCCTCTATCCCTCAGCACTCCACTCCTCTATCCCTCATCACTCCTCTATCCCTCATCACTCCACTCCTCTATCTCTCATCACTCCACTCCTCTATCCCTCATCACTCCTCTATCCCTCATCACTCCACTCCACTATCCCTCATCACTCCTCTATCCCTCATCACTCCACTCCTCTATCCCTCATCACTCCACTCCCCTATCCCTCATCACTCCACTCCACTATCCCTCATCACTCCTCTATCCCTCATCACTCCACTTCTCTATGCCTCATCACTCCTCTATCCCTCATCACTCCACTCCTCTATCCCTTATCACTCCTCTATCCCTCATCACTCCACTTCTTTATCCCTCATCACTCCACTCCTCTATCCCTCATCACTCCACTCCTCTATCCCTCATCACTCCTCTATCCCTCATCACTCCTCTATCCCTCATCACTCCACTCCTCTATCCCTCATCACTCCTCTATCCCTCATCACTCCACTCCTCTGTCCCTCATCACTCCTCTATCCCTCAGCACTCCACTCCTCTATCCCTCATCACTCCTCTATCCCTCATCACTCCACTCCTCTATCTCTTATCATTCCACTCCTCTATCCCTCATCACTCCTCTATCCCTCATCACTCCACTCCACTATCCCTCATCACTCCTCTATCCCTCATCACTCCACTCCTCTATCCCTCATCACTCCACTCCCCTATCCCTCATCACTCCACTCCACTATCCCTCATCACTCCTCTATCCCTCATCACTCCACTTCTCTATGCCTCATCACTCCTCTATCCCTCATCACTCCACTCCTCTATCCCTTATCACTCCTCTATCCCTCATCACTCCACTTCTTTATCCCTCATCACTCCACTCCTCTATCCCTCATCACTCCACTCCTCTATCCCTCATCACTCCTCTATCCCTCATCACTCCTCTATCCCTCATCACTCCACTCCTCTATCCCTCATCACTCCTCTATCCCTCATCACTCCACTCCTCTGTCCCTCATCACTCCTCTATCCCTCAGCACTCCACTCCTCTATCCCTCATCACTCCTCTATCCCTCATCACTCCACTCCTCTATCTCTCATCATTCCACTCCTCTATCCCTCATCACTCCTCTATCCCTCATCACTCCACTCCTCTATCCCTCATCACTCCTCTGTCCCTCATCACTCCTCTATCCCTCATCACTCCACTTCTCTATCCCTCATCACTCCTCTATCCCTCATCACTCCACTCCTCTATCCCTCATCACTCCTCTGTCCCTCATCACTCCTCTATCACTCCTCTGTCCCTCATCACTCCACTCCTCTATCCCTCATCACTCCACTACTCTAAATAAAGGTAAAATAAAAAATAAAATAAAACACGGTCTATTTTAGGACACATTTCCCTGACTTAACCACCGCTGCCCTCATCTCTCTCATATAGACACTGTTCCAGAGACTGTGTGGAACTCAGCTCAAACTCCATAACTCACTTCTAGCACCATGCCACTCAGTGCCCCTAATAACTAAGTACTGTCTCTATAACAGCATACTGTCACTTTACCAACTGACTCCAGATCAGGTAATGCATTCTTAAAGACAGTAATTATCTGAGCATTTACATAATGCTCCCATTAATACTGCAGTAGATCTCATGGGGCATTTTAATTCAAAGTTATGCACCTCTCTCTGCACCCCGGGAGGGATTTTCACTGCATGTTAGATGCTGATCGTCAACCTTTCTTTCTTTCTTTCTTTCTTTCTTTCTTTCTTTCTTTCTTTCTTTCTTTCTTTCTTTCTTTCTTTCTTTCTTTCTTCGTTTATTTCTATTTCAGATGGATGGGAGCATCACGAGGAAAGTGATCCCACGGAGCACAGCTTGCTAAATTGGCCCCAAATAACAAAAAGAATGGTCCGTGTGCAGCTTGTTTTTCAGTGGAACACAGAGTGCTGTATTACCTGTAATGTGTGCAGGCAGTGGTGCCCAGCCTAAAGCCTTATCTTCTACAGAGAGGAAGATGATCTCAGGCTGTGTCTCTGTGTGGGGCAATGCTGTTCCCCCATCTAGTCTTGTCTCCCCTCTCCACGACTTCCCTCTCCCCACATCTCCTGGATTCTCCTCCCCTGTCCTCATCTCACCTTGCCTTAACCCTCGTTCCTTCTCTTTCCCCTCTTTCTCCCGTCTCCCCTCCCCACCCCTTCAGTCCCACTTCTCCTCAACTCCCCATTGTCCTGTCCTCCTCTGGTCTCCTATAATCCCATCCTCACCACCTCTCCTTGCATTGTAGTTGTCTTTTTAGACGTGATTCATGTAAATGGTTGTTCTGTGTATGGAACATAGAACACCCCTCCTGCCTTCCCTCCCCACCTTCCAGTGTCTCTTCCGTTGCTATGCCACAGGCTTACAGAAAATCTGCCATTCTCTTTTCTGTAGGCCGTTTGCTCTTTAGATGTGCTCTGTGCCAGCACACCATCCCAGCAGCCAATAGAGAGCTCAGTGGAGGAATCTTAATTTGGTTGAGATCCATAACGTCAGTGCTTGTTAGCCAGTCGTGGCTCCTGGGTTGGAGGTTGGACTCTGTTCTCCCGGTAAAGCTCTTCAAGATGAACTAGTGTATTCCCCAGGTAAAGTGGAAGTCTGAGCAATATAACATCTGAGAAAATAGTCCATATCACAGTAATGAGTGGTGAAAGGTGTGGAATAAGAGGTGTGGAATATCACAGTAATGAGTGGTGAGAGGTGTGGAATATCACAGTAATGAGTGGTGAGAGGTGTGGAATATCACAGTAATGAGTGGTGAGAGGTGTGGAATATCACAGTAATGAGTGGTGAGAGGTATGGAATATCACAGTAATGAGTGGTGAGAGGTGTGGAATATCACAGTAATGAGTGGTGAGAGGTGTGGAATATCACAGTAATGAGTGGTGAGCGGTGTGGAATATCACAGTAATGAGTGGTGAGAGGTGTGGAATATCACAGTAATGAGTGGTGAGAGGTGTGGAATATCACAGTAATGCGTGGTGAGAGGTGTGGAATATTACAGTAATGAGTGGTGAGAGGTGTGGAATATCACAGTAATGAGTGGTGAGAGGTGTGGAATATCACAGTAATGAGTGGTGAGAGGTGTGGAATATCACAGTAATGAGTGGTGAGAGGTGTGGAATATCACAGTAATGAGTGGTGAGAGGTGTGGAATAAGAGGTGTGGAATATCACAGTAATGAGTGGTGAGAGGTGTGGAATATCACAGTAATGAGTGGTGAGAGGTGTGGAATATCACAGTAATGAGTGGTGAGAGGTGTGGAATATCACAGTAATGAGTGGTGAGAGGTGTGGAATATCACAGTAATGAGTGGTGAGAGGTGTGGAATATCACAGTAATGAGTGGTGAGAGGTATGGAATATCACAGTAATGAGTGGTGAGAGGTGTGGAATATCACAGTAATGAGTGGTGAGAGGTGTGGAATATCACAGTAATGAGTGGTGAGCGGTGTGGAATATCACAGTAATGAGTGGTGAGAGGTGTGGAATATCACAGTAATGAGTGGTGAGAGGTGTGGAATATCACAGTAATGCGTGGTGAGAGGTGTGGAATATTACAGTAATGAGTGGTGAGAGGTGTGGAATATCACAGTAATGAGTGGTGAGAGGTGTGGAATATCACAGTAATGAGTGGTGAGAGGTGTGGAATATCACAGTAATGAGTGGTGAGAGGTGTGGAATATCACAGTAATGAGTGGTGAGAGGTGTGGAATAAGAGGTGTGGAATATCACAGTAATGAGTGGTGAGAGGTGTGGAATATCACAGTAATGAGTGGTGAGAGGTGTGGAATATCACAGTAATGAGTGGTGAGAGGTGTGGAATATCACAGTAATGAGTGGTGAGAGGTGTGGAATATCACAGTAATGAGTGGTGAGAGGTGTGGAATATCACAGTAATGAGTGGTGAGAGGTGTGGAATATCACAGTAATGAGTGGTGAGCGGTGTGGAATATCACAGTAATGAGTGGTGAGAGGTGTGGAATATCACAGTAATGAGTGGTGAGCGGTGTGGAATAAGAGGTGTGGAATATCACAGTAATGAGTGGTGAGAGGTGTGGAATATCACAGTAATGAGTGGTGAGAGGTGTGGAATATCACAGTAATGAGTGGTGAGAGGTGTGGAATATCACAGTAATGAGTGGTGAGAGGTGTGGAATATCACAGTAATGAGTGGTGAGAGGTGTGGAATATCACAGTAATGAGTGGTGAGAGGTGTGGAATATCACAGTAATGAGTGGTGAGAGGTGTGGAATATCACAGTAATGAGTGGTGAGAGGTGTGGAATATCACAGTAATGAGTGGTGAGAGGTGTGGAATATCACAGTAATGAGTGGTGAGCGGTGTGGAATAAGAGGTGTGGAATATCACAGTAATGAGTGGTGAGAGGTGTGGAATATCACAGTAATGAGTGGTGAGAGGTGTGGAATATCACAGTAATGAGTGGTGAGAGGTGTGGAATATCACAGTAATGAGTGGTGAGAGGTGTGGAATATCACAGTAATGAGTGGTGAGAGGTGTGGAATATCACAGTAATGAGTGGTGAGAGGTGTGGAATATCACAGTAATGAGTGGTGAGAGGTGTGGAATATCACAGTAATGAGTGGTGAGAGGTGTGGAATATCACAGTAATGAGTGGTGAGAGGTGTGGAATATCACAGTAATGAGTGGTGAGAGGTGTGGAATAAGAGGTGTGGAATATCACAGTAATGAGTGGTGAGAGGTGTGGAATAAGAGGTGTGGAATATCACAGTAATGAGTGGTGAGAGGTGTGGAATATCACAGTAATGAGTGGTGAGTGGTGTGGAATAAGAGGTGTGGAATATCACAGTAATGAGTGGTGAGAGGTGTGGAATATCACAGTAATGAGTGGTGAGAGGTGTGGAATATCACAGTAATGAGTGGTGAGAGGTGTGGAATATCACAGTAATGAGTGGTGAGAGGTGTGGAATATCACAGTAATGAGTGGTGAGAGGTGTGGAATATCACAGTAATGAGTGGTGAGAGGTGTGGAATATCACAGTAATGAGTGGTGAGAGGTGTGGAATATCACAGTAATGAGTGGTGAGAGGTGTGGAATATCACAGTGATGAGTGGTGAGAGGTGTGGAATATCACAGTAATGAGTGGTGAGAGGTGTGGAATATCACAGTAATGAGTGGTGAGAGGTGTGGAATATCACAGTAATGAGTGGTGAGAGGTGTGGAATATCACAGTAATGAGTGGTGAGAGGTGTGGAATATCACAGTAATGAGTGGTGAGAGGTGTGGAGTGTCACAGTAATGAGTGGTGAGAGGTGTGGAATATCACAGTAATGAGTGGTGAGAGGTGTGGAGTGTCACAGTAATGAGTGGTGAGAGGTGTGGAATATCACAGTAATGAGTGGTGAGAGGTGTGGAGTGTCACAGTAATGAGTGGTGAGAGGTGTGGAATGTCACAGTAATGAGTGGTGAGAGGTGTGGAATATCACAGTAATGAGTGGTGAGAGGTGTGGAATATCACAGTAATGAGTGGTGAGAGGTGTGGAATATCACAGTAATGAGTGGTGAGAGGTGTGGAATATCACAGTAATGAGTGGTGAGAGGTGTGGAATATCACAGTAATGAGTGGTGAGAGGTGTGGAATATCACAGTAATGAGTGGTGAGAGGTGTGGAATATCACAGTAATGAGTGGTGAGAGGTGTGGAATATCACAGTAATGAGTGGTGAGAGGTGTGGAATATCACAGTAATGAGTGGTGAGAGGTGTGGAATATCACAGTAATGAGTGGTGAGAGGTGTGGAATATCACAGTAATGAGTGGTGAGAGGTGTGGAATATCACAGTAATGAGTGGTGAGAGGTGTGGAATATCACAGTAATGAGTGGTGAGAGGTGTGGAATATCACAGTAATGAGTGGTGAGAGGTGTGGAATATCACAGTAATGAGTGGTGAGAGGTGTGGAATATCACAGTAATGAGTGGTGAGAGGTGTGGAATATCACAGTAATGAGTGGTGAGAGGTGTGGAATATCACAGTAATGAGTGGTGAGAGGTGTGGAATATCACAGTAATGAGTGGTGAGAGGTGTGGAATATCACAGTAATGAGTGGTGAGAGGTGTGGAATATCACAGTAATGAGTGGTGAGAGGTGTGGAATATCACAGTAATGAGTGGTGAGAGGTGTGGAATATCACAGTAATGAGTGGTGAGAGGTGTGGAATATCACAGTAATGAGTGGTGAGAGGTGTGGAATATCACAGTAATGAGTGGTGAGAGGTGTGGAATATCACAGTAATGAGTGGTGAGAGGTGTGGAATATCACAGTAATGAGTGGTGAGAGGTGTGGAATATCACAGTAATGAGTGGTGAGAGGTGTGGACCAATATGTTTGCTGTGTCATACCCAAGTGTTCCCTAGAATGAAGTTAACTATAACCGAACACACACACACACACACACATAACTGCATGCATTCATACATGCATCTGTTTACACACTCCCCTCCCTCCCGCCCTCCCTCACTCACACCTACGTATTGTTTTGGTATAAATAACCATTTACACAGCAAGTGCTAATGGGGTGTGTCCCAAATGACGTCCCACTCCCTGTAGAGTGCACTTCTTTTGAACAGGACCCATATGACTGTGGTCAAAAGTAGTGCACTATGTAGGGAATAGGGTGCTGCTTAAACAGATTAGAAGGTGTGAGTCAGGGAAAGTAATGAGAGAAGTGCTGATTGGGCTGAATCCAACCACAGTGGTGGGCCCAGCGGGCCTTTTCTCATCAGGGTGTTAGTAATAAACACATGGCTTAATTGCTGACTGATAGAAACCTAGAGGTTGAGTTGCGTGTGTGTGTGTGTGTTTGTGTGTGTGTGTGGATGTGTCAGCCTATGTGTTTCTCTTCGTGGTTGCCTGCATGTGTGAAAGTGTTTATAAATGTCTGACTTAAAAGACGTGTCTGTGTAACATGAGGGTGATGATGTCATGTCTCAGACGTCCTGTTGCTCTGCTGGCTGTCTGGCTCTGCTGGCTGTCTGGTTCTGCTGGCTGTCTGGCTCTGCTGACTGTCTGGCTCGGCTGGCTGTCTGGCTCTGCTGACTGTCTGGCTCTGCTGGCTGTCTGGCTCTGCTGACTGTCTGGCTCTGCTGACTGTCTGGCTCTGCTGGGGGGATATGTGTTGTTCACTGATGGACCTCCTGTATACTCTATGAGGTCCCTGTCAGATGGTGGTTGATAGATGTTGTGTGTTGGTCTGAGTTATGCTGTGTTTCTGTTTTCTCTCTTCATTTCTACCATCTCTACCTCACAGGCTCACACACACACACACACACACACACACACACACACACACACACATGAATGCCTGCACGCACTCTTTCTCTCTCTGTCTCTCTCTCTCCTTCACGCTCTCTCTCTCTCACGCTCTCACTCTTTCTCTCTCTCTTTCGCTCTCTCACTTTCTCTCACGCTCTTTCTATCTTTCTTGCTCTCTATTTCTCTCTCTCTCTTTTCTCTCTCTCTCTCTCTCTCTCTCTCTCTCCCTCTCTCTCTCTCCTACTCTCTCTCTCAATTTTTCTCTCACACTCTTTCTCTCTTTCTTTCTCTCTCTCGCTCTCTCTCTCTTTCTCTCTCTCTCTCTCTCTTTTCCTCTCTCTCTTTTTCTCTCTCTCTCTCTCTCTTTTTTTTGTTGATTAATTTGACTATTAAAAACAACAAGCAAACATAAAACTTGAAAAAGTCTGGGACTTATTCCATTGTTGTCCTCACTGAGGAGTGTGTTCCTGGTTGTTTGACCCACCACCTCACATCCTCTCCCTCCGCCCACGTCAGCCCATATTAATGGCCCCCGGTTGTAGTAGTGATTTGAAGGTCATAGTTGGCTTGTTGAGCGGTGAGTTGTTTTTAATTAAATGTGTTCATTTTCTCATGCAGTGGGCCATTAAGGCACAGTGGGAAAAGAAAACAGATACATTCATTAGATAACACAGGATGTTCAGGAGAGGCCTCTCTTTCGACTACATTCAGTGTCTTGTGTGTCTGCCCTTGGGAGTGTGTGTGTGTGTGTGTGTGTGTGTGTGTGTGCGTGCGTGCGTGTGCGTGCGTGAGTAGTGTGGCGTGAGTCATATAATCTCTAGTCTAATAACAGAGCCCTCAACTTTCTGCTGTCTTTCTCTCTCTCTCCTCTTTCTCTCTCTCTCTCCCTCATTCTCTTTCCTCTTTCTCTCTCATTCTCATTCCTCTCTCTCTCTCTCTCTCTCTCTCTCTCTCTCGTTCTCTCTCTCTCTCTCTCTCTCATTCTCTCTCAATTCAATTCAATTTCAATTCAATTCAAGGGGCTTTATTGGCATGGGAAACGTGTTAACATTGCCATAGCAAGTGAGGTAGATAATAAACAATTAACAGTAAACATTACATATATACAGTGTTGTAACAATGTACAAATGGTCTCTCTCTCTCTCTCTCGCTCTCTCTCTCGTAGTGCATGCTGGGAGTTTTTTGGAGTTTGAGTGTTTGGTGTGGAGGGCTCTATCCTAACTAACCTTCTTGATTCTTTTCTTTACATGTTATTTTCTATGGTGGAGGGTTAATGCAATATTTGTTTTAGCGGTATCCACAGTTTTTTTTAAAGTTAGGGTGGAAGAGGACAGAGTTAGTTTCCTGGGGTTTGGAAGGTGTGGTGTGCGCGATGCGATGGCTTCTCAGCCTAGCGCAGAGGAGACGCTGTCGATACGGCATGGATTCAGGTGTGTTCCTGAGAATGGAGTTAAGGTGGAGGAGGTTCTGCTCGCGGTCGGTGAACAGGTAGGAGCTGAATTTATACATTCTGCTTCTAGAATGAACAAAGCTGTGGTTGTGTTCATGAAAAGGGCTAATTTGGTTGGTAGGCTAATTGCTAGCGGAATATTTGTAAGGGATGTGTTGGTGTCAATTTCACCTCTCTCTACCCCTTCAACAAGAGTGGTTGTCGCAAATTTGCCTCTGTTTATTACGGATGACCAAATCAGGAAAGAGCTGAGTCGTTTTGGTAAGTTTGCCAGCGGTTTTCGTGTCAGCAGGTTCAGGCAGATGCCGTTAAGCACGTTGTTTCATTCTGGAGGCAAGTGTTTATGTTTCTGAACAACAATGAGCAACAACTATATGTGCATTTTAAAGTGAGGCACGGGGAGGGGCTCTATGCAGGGTTTGCCAGCACAGATAGTCTATGTTTTGAGTATGGGGATTTGGGGCATAA